>NC_072735.1:156924097-157006003 GCF_026930045.1 Uloborus diversus
AGGAGCTATGCCAAAGTGGATTCCTAGGCAACCCCAATCGCGCGCGGGAAATCTGAACGAGTTGTTTTCGCGAGAGAGCAGTTGCGTTGCAAAACTGAAACAAATCGAGAAACAAAACGAGAAATGGATCTTGCAACTAAAAAAACGTCTTATTACAGCATTGCTGCTGGAAGAGGAAGAAAATGAAGAACTAATAACATTAAATACAAACAATTGTGAACTTTAATTCGTGTATTTCCAGCGTACGTTGAAGGTGAATTGTTTAAGTAACGTTTTGATCACATATTCTTATTTAGAGGCAGGGAAAATCAAATTATATGCATCGTTTACAGAATAATGAATTTAGTTCATTTTCTTAGACATGAAAACAGTATTTTTTTTTATAATTATTAACTTTTAAAATTACCTAGAACATTTATCGATTCTGAAATTGCTTTCCAGCAATTTTCTTTTGCTAGTTGGTCCTTGTATCCTTTCTTCGATACGTTATATAGCACAGGATTCAGCTGAACCATCTCAATAAATGTTTCTTCTGGGTAAAAATCTAGCGACATTTTGATTGGATTACACCGGCGTAAAGCTCACGCTTGACGCTGAAATCAAAGTCAAGTTGATTCCGACGTGGCGATGCACCACGTCGGTTTAGCTCGGGCGCGCATGCGCAGAAGAATCAAGTTTTCTCCTCGGCGGAGAGCGACGCCGAAGACTGGCACCTTTGCTTCTAGGAAACCAGGGCTTTATACTCTCATTCTGCACCGATTTTTTTTAAAAAAAAAACATCTTTTTTTAAAAACGCAAAATAAAAAGATCGTTTTTTGTGATTTTTCTAATATTTTTCTATTATTCATTCCCCACAAGCCCCCTTTTTTGCTATGAGTGTCCATGATATTGAGCTTTGAACCTCTCTTGCCTGCGAAAACTATGTTAGCAGTTAATATAAAGCTCCTCTTTAACCTCTAAAAAAAATAATAATAATAATTGCTCTGAAACTAAGGAAAATTAAAAAAAAAAAACTTGGGGGGCCTTTTAAAAAACATTGGTCCGTATAGGGGGAGAACGGATGTCATATTCGGATTCAGAGGGTAATTTTACATAAGAATCAGCCGACAGAATGTCAGAAGCATTTTGAAGGGGGTTTTTGCCGCAGTGTTATCGGTTTTAAAATGCGGAAGTAATTCCACCCAATGACTGTTTGTTGAAACTTTTCAGTGTTCCATTCTGTCATTTTAGAAAACGGGACTTTCCTGTTCGAAATGGGCCTTATGGTCACATTAACCATGCCTGTGCAATAAGTTACTTGATTCGACATTATTTACTGAAATGAACTGTTTATTTGCCCATTAAAATAAATTAAAAAGCTAACAGTTCGTATCTGACCCTATATTAAAATTTTAATGAAGATCATTCAGGTAACATGCATGATGCAGGAAGATCTCAAGTTACTGATTGATTTAGTCAGTCAAATAATGGCTAGAAACCAGTCTAGACAGTCACGCGAGTGTTATTTCTCTGTTACTGAAAAATGAAAGCTGAAAACACTGATTATTTATATTGCAATGTTCTGGTTATTTCACAACATCTCGATTTCAACGGTAGTTCCAAACCGACCTCCACGTGGAGTCTGCTCGAAATTTCATTCTATTTGTGAAGAAGAAGGCACTTTAAGAAAAAAAAAACGCTTTATTTATTTATTTATTTTCATTTTATTTATTTATTTATTTTGTTTTTTAATTTCTGACTAGCAAAAATATTTTTGGATTTTAAAAAGTAGAATAGGAAAAAGGGTCTGATATTTAAAATGTGAAAAAAAAAAGACTACTTTGAAGGAAAAGTATTTTTAATCCTCACATAAAATATATACAGTAAAACCTGTCTACAATGATACTGTTGGGACCTAAAAAAATATTGTTATAGACAGGTTATCATTATACACAGTTTGATTATTTATGCTGATATTTTCCTGGGACCAAGGAAAATATCGTTATAGACAGGTTTGTTGTTATAGACAGGTTTCACTGTAATAGCCAATGGTCGAGTAACTCGCGAGTTTCAACAATGATACTCGCGCCACGGCATGATAATTTAATAATCTGTTTTGGTAATGTTTAACATGCAGGGAAAGGCTTCATTGTGACAAGGCTGAACTCGATCCGCTAACTTAACTGTTTTACTGGTAAGACTGTCATTTCAGGGGAATGAAGAAACGAAAAAATAGTCAACAATGAACGCTACCTACTGGAATTTAGGGTTCATCCACTGGACTTAGGGTTACAATTTCAAGTATCAAAATATCACTAAAAAAGGCAATGGCTTCGTTCAAATGTAAAAGCAATTTTCACCCGTCATACCTTGACGGGCGACTTTCTAGTTATTTAAATAAAAGGCAATGCGTGTTAAACGTGCTTACAAGTGCTATTCATTCGAAGCCAATAATTAATTGTCCTAATGACTCATCATACCAATAATATTCTCTAGCTTCGCGGAGGGAAGGACAATATTGCACGTTGTCAAATCATTATTCTTCCGTCTTTTTTTTTTCTCCTGAAACTCTAAAAGCGATTCGATTAATCAGCAGTTCGGATAGTCAGAGTTCGGATTGTCGAAGTTCTACTGAATTACACTGCCTTACTTATTTTGAAACTAGACCTAGGTAGGGGATCCACGAAAATATTCAAAATTGAAAGTTTTGTTTCAAAAAGCATGACAGCTTATTATTTTCTCTTTGGTGTTTGGCTAATCCGCTATTTTTATCTTTTAAGCTGTTTGCTTATCTAAATCTTGGCTTTTGTCTTTTCATCCATAAGCTCATTACTTTTTACATTGAAAAAGGCGTTTCCTGTAACCCCGAAACACGTGTCTGCAGTAATATGCTATTTTGCTTTTTTGGCGTTGTTATTTCTTACTTTACTTTTCAACACAAAGGTATTTATTTATCTTATTTATCTTACATGAACTTCGCTTTTCATCATGTTTCAGTTTGCAACTTTGGTTACGGCTGGGAATACGGCTCTGTGAAGGCGGTTGTGCAGTACAAGTCTTTCATCAATGAAAATGCGCATGCGCACATTGGTCTGAAAGTTGGCCTACGCGGCATCAACGTCACATTGAAAGGTAAGTGAGAAAACATGAAACGTTTTTGAAGTATTTTTCTAAAACCTAAACCTTTTTAAACTTGTTCAAATTTTGTGATCAAAAAATAAATGACTAAAATAATTTCTTTCGAGTAACTTCACATACAGTGGCTTCCAAAAGTGTTCGTACACTTTGAAATTCTTTAGTAAAAACCAAAATAACGCGAAACTGAATTCGAATATGAAGTTCAATGTTTTTTCACTTCATTCCTATGTCATTCTAAATAAAACCCTGTAGTTTTTTCAAAATATTGACGGATCTTGTTTTTGAAATGGGTCAAAAAACGAAGAGACTGAAATAATACGTCACAAAACTCATCGTACACTGAAATATTTTCGAATAAATTCATGAATAAAATTATCAAATGTCGTTTTATTATTATTATTATTATTATTTTCGCATTGTGTTGAAGTTTAAAAGTCATTTAGCTTTCACTTTTTGTTTATTAATTCCTTAACATTGTGCTTATTACTTTAAAATAGCTGGTATTTGTAAAAAACCACAAACACCATTCGAGATTTGAATTTTTTCCTCACAATAGCGGTAAATTGGTTTGAAATGTCTCTAAATTAGTTAATTTATTCCATTCTATAGTAAAGTGCTTGATAAAATGCTTTAAAGAAAAGAATCGGACCGAAAACAAGGTAAGAAAAGGTCAACCGGCAAAGTTGACAAAGCGTGATCGGAGATTTACAGTTAAAAAATTATGAAAAATACACATTTGAGTGCTGTAGAAGTTTCTGCAGAGTTAAATGAAAATTTTTACATATAATTTTCACTTAAAATTGTTCGCAAAGTTCTCTGATTAGCTGGATTAAATGGGACCTCTTCCCGCAGAAATTTTCTTGGTCGTGCGAAAAACAGAAAGTTTACGCTTTTCGTCGCAAAAACAATGATAAATAAGCTCAAATTACGTTTTACTTACAGATGAAAATGCTTTCAACATTTTTGGTTAAATTGCTGTATAATTGTAAATAAAAGAAAAATTTAGGAACTTAATCTTAAGAACTTAGTTGGACCAGTTAATCAGGACGGAGAAGGTGTTCTTGTGTGAGGGTGCATATCAGCATCAGGACTTGGTAGTTGGGAATTTTTTGACGAAATTATGAATCACGCTGTTCATTTAAATATTTTAAATACTAATTTTAAACTCTTAGCCAAAAATTTGGTTATCGCAAACAACTTTGTTTTTCATCAAGACAGCGATAAGAAGCGCACGGATTTCAATGTTTGCGTCTAGCGCCTCAAAAATTGTCCTTTAGTTTAGATAATACCCCTTCAATCTCCAGAGTTGAACTAAATGTAACATACTTAGAGATATTTAGGGCCAGATTACGAAAATACGGCTTTGAAACGAAAATAGAGCTAGAAACAGTAAGACTCGAAGTGTGGCTGAACACTTACTCAGAAATTACGCAAAAAGAGAAAGAAAAAAGAATGAAATCTATTCCCAGACGTTTAAAAGGTGTTATTGATACTGCATGATATTCTACTAAATAATAAATTAATAAAAAGTTAGATTATTCAATAATATATAGACGTTTTTTAAAGTGTACGAAGACTTTTGTGAGATAAAATTTACGGCACTTTTTCGTTTTTGATTTTTAAAAAATTAAGTTTTAACATTTTTTAAAAAATTGTTATGTAGTTTTGTTGAAAATTGATCATAGATCTTATAATTAAATACCTTAAAATTAAGCGTTTGGTCAATTACTTTATATACTTGTCATCCAAAGATTATTTTTAGCTTTTTAGTTCATTTTGTTACTAAAGCTTGTTCTTTTAGTTTTTTAAACTATTATTTTATTACTACTCATTTATTCTCAAGTACTACAGTGCGCGCAATATTTGGTCTTGGAGAAAAACCCCATGAGAATAACGTCACAAAACATACAAAAGTTGAGGAAATGATTCAGTTTCATGCCAAAATCGGATACGTCGCTCACCGTCGACGATAGTGCCACATCTCAAAAATTTAGGCAAACGTAAAAAACATGTTGATTTAAAATCTAAATTGGAAGATCTTTATTGTCAGAAAACTTATCCGAAGTTGAATGCTGTTATATGTACTGGCTGGACCTTGCAATCTAAATTAATGGTGTGCAGTTAGAGTTTGAAAATGTTTCTTCTAAATTATGAAAATTTTACTGATGTGTGACTACTCATGAAATCGTTTCTACCAGGACTGACACTTCGGAGTCGGGCTGGTTTTAAGATAAAAGAGTCGGAGTCTAAAGAGCAAAATTCTAAAAGTCAGAGTCGGTCATATTAGCCTCTAAGTCCGCAGCTCTGCCAGTGCTTGCGGAGTCGGAGTTGGACTGATTTTAGGGTAAGGGAGTCGAAGCCTTTAAGATTCTCGGAGTCAAAGTCTGTCATTTTAGCCGCTGAGTCCACAACTCTGCCAGTGCTTGCGCAGTCAGACTGAGTCTTGGGTAAAGGAGTCGAAGGCTTGAGGACTGTCGGAGTCGGTCTTTTTAGCCTCTAAGTCCGCAACTCTGCCAGTGCTTGTGAAGTCGGAGTCGGACTGATTTTTGAGGTAAAGTAATCGGGGTCGGATGGTCATAAATTTACCGGAGTCGGAGTCGGCTATTTTCCCCCCGACTTCGCAGGCCTGGGTATATGATATCATGCACTAGTTTTGAAAATGAATCTGGTGCAAGTTTTCTGGTAAGAAAGAGCATTAAAATTTCTTTTTAAATCAATATTTATAACATTTCTTTTATTTTTTTGAGCTGTCGCAGTATCGTCGTTGGTGAACTTTGACAGGAAATTTGGAATGTGTCGTTCATGAACGAACGGGTCGAAAAGAACGACTGTTCTTTTGAACGATGAAAGGTTTTGAACATTGCACTGGAAGTACATTTGTTTCAGTTAGTTCGTCTGTCCATTTTTATTTATATATTTCTTCAAATAATACTACACAAGCAAACTTAGTTTTGTTTCTCTTCTCTTACTTTATAATAAAGCATTCGGCAACACTTGCTCTGAAGCTTTTTGTCCCCATCTTGTTTACGCTGATACGTTAATGAATTAGTATTATTATTTTTAGAACCGACTTCTTTTAACTTATAACCCGAAAAAATTCATGTTTGAGAATTTTTTGATGAACTTTTTTAAAATGTTAGTAATTTTTTTTCCAATGAACTAAGTGTTCAAATAAACGAATTCAATGAACGGGTAAAAGAAACTAACGATCCTCTGATGAACATGTCATTAAAAAGAACGGCATTGCCCATGCCTACATACAGGGGCTGATACAGACTACCATTTTTGGGGGGTCATGCTGAAGAAATGACACCTCCCACACCCGAACGAACTTACGGTTTTGGCACTAAAAATTTCTAAAGTTGCTTGGGGGTCAATAAAAAGCACTAAACCCGCCAGGAATAAGACATTTAGTAGAGCATAAACTTTACTAATTAATTTCTGAAAAGAAGCAACATTTCAAATATTTACTTAAAAAAAAAAAATAATGAATTGATAAGATTACTGAAATCGTTTACAATTTATTCGTCAAGTGCTTGAACACAATGTGGACGGAGAATATGGTCGACGGTGTAGGGGAGGGGGGAGGTCATGACCCTTATGACCCGCCCCTTATATCCACCACTGCCTACATGAAACTACATCCTTTTCTCAACTGCATATTTTGTGAAGTTATTCTAACGGTTTTTTCCAATATCAGAAGTGAAGAATTTCCCACCATGAAACTGCTTCATTTCCTTCACCAGGTTTGCCGGTGAATCAGCTGAACGAGACCATCAACTACAACGAGCGCTTTTCATGGGAATGGGCTCAGGGCCGGCCTGGCTTCGGAAAAGACGGTGAGTCATCCCAGTTCAATATTCTGCGTGATTGAGAACCACACCCAAGTGTCCGTGTGAGCAAAAATGCATAATTGACGCAGAGGGGGTCATAATTCGTGTAAGAAACAAAGTGTATCAGTTTCCTGCCATAACTGAGTTTCCTAATCGCGTCGTTTCGTTGCTGCTGAAATGTTGAAGGACATGCGCTAAAAAGGTAGCTGAACTTTCTGAACACCTTATGAGGCTATGGATCTTGTTATTATTTTGAAAGGAAGCTAAAATATTATCCCACTTCCGGTATTTACATTCTCCAGAAATCATTAAATTAAAATATTCTCTTTTCGCCACCTAATGGTAACAGTAGAACATGAGTAATAATAGACTAAGATTTAACCATGTGTTGCCTTAAAACTGTGCAACTTTTGCAACACAAATTTATATTTTATATGTGAAGAAGGCATGAAAATGTCCGAGTATGAAATAGTGAAGGGGTTAAAGTGAGAAAGGGAATATTGGGGTCATTTTTTCATAAAACGCTTACTGACAAAAACTCTAGGAATACTTTATCAATTAAGTTGAATGCTGTCAGCATTCAAATTTTAAATGTTATGAACTTGAACCCATCTGTTCTTTAAGAAAGAAAAAAATATTGCCTTATATAACTCATAATTTTCTATAGAGTAAAGAAATTACATAGAGAGGTCACGTCTATGGAAAAAAGGAAATGAAATTGAAGCCGGAATTACGCGATACATCGGTGCGAAGATGACGGAATGGGGTCGTTTCCGAAATTTTAAAAGTATTTTTTTTTCTGAAAGAGCATGCTTAAAAACATAGGATTTGACCATCTTTTAAATAACTTATCGAAGTTTACTATTTAAAAAAAATATTTAATTCTGTGCGCAGACTCAATTTCATTTTTTATGCTTCTGCGCATGACATCACAAATGATGAACTACCATTCACTGTTGCCATTAGCGAAGAGCACAATATTTAATTCACTTCTTTACTCATATGTATGGGTAACGATATGGTTGATAGCAAGTGTAGAGCGCAATATTTAATTCGCTTCTTGATTATCATAACGTGGAAATGCGGTAGACAGCAAGCGTAAACATTCAGCGCACCAGTAGAATGCACCGAAGTATATCATTTGTGACGTCATAAAGACCATGCCTTGTTTGGAAAATCGGACATTTAAAAAAATTAATTAAAAATAACCTTTGGGAAAATGAAAGTACTTTTTGTGTTTATGTAAAATATTTATGTAAAAAATGTTTTAAAAAAATATAAAAAATGTAATTTTTTGGGTCCATGACTAAAAGTAGTACTTTTGACTGAAGAAAGCAACCCCATTATGAAAACGTAATCGTTTCGCAAGAGTGGTTATCATCAATTTCGCGAAGGGACCGCGAAATGTAACTGGGACAAAAACATCTAGAATTATTTCTTAAATGAAGCTGCATTCAATCAGTATTTCAATTTCAAGTATTACAAGCTTGAAAAGAAAAATATGAACAGAGAGATGAAGGCATCAGAATATGAGACATAAAGAATATGCTGATTAGGAAAGAACTCAAGTGCCATTTCTGAATGCTTACTCGTTCTCTCTTGTCAACACCACAGGTTATTCAAACAAACAAAACTGATAGATGGCAACAAATTTTGTAGGAATTTCTAATGTAATTTTTTACAAACGTTGTACTGCCACTACTCACATACCACTTTTTGTTTTGCTAAATACATTTGCAATTGCAAACTAAAATAACTTAAGATTATGTACAATTTTTCACTCATTTCACATTCAGCGGTTTTTTTTTTTTTTTTGAAAGATGAATTACGAAATTTTAATTTTCTATGCATAAAAAAAATTTATTGGTTCAATAAGTAAGCGAAACTTAAATTTGTAATTCAAAACCTACCAAATAATATTTTATAGTGTAAGATAAACACGATCTCAAACAACTTTAAGCCTTAAGCTGTAGTAATAGCTCTGATAACAAAACGGCAGACCTTGGACGAGCTCCTTTCGGCTTGGGGAGACTGAGCATGAATCCTTGCATCGGCACAAAGCTAATAACTATAGCGGCACGTGCATCGTAAAGCAACTCAACTTTTTTTCATACCTATTTTAACAAATGGAATCGTTTCACCTTTCATCCATTGGAGTTCTAGCTATCAGAGCCAAACTATACGTAGTCTGTCCAAACAATACGCGAACTCATGCAATCTGGCAGTCATGACGCGGACTAATGTTCCGATAACTGTCGGCGATAGTTACTTGACACCCAATGAGCTGTCGGTGCTTGGCATATCACCAAACTGCACGTATGTTGCATGTTACGTTAGTTTCTGTTGTCTTTGTTTTACGATTCGTCGAAAATGGAAATTGACGAAATCACGAAGCAACAAATCAATTAGCGCTTGAGAGATTTGATTGCGACCAAATTTGACTCAAGGCGATGGATGGATCCTTCACCATGACAATGCACCAGCACATACAGCATTGATTGTTCGCTAGTTTCTGGCAAAAAATTCAATAACATCTTTGATCATCCTCCTTATTCGCCAGATCTCGCACCTTGCGACTTTTTCCTTTTCCCAAAATGCAAAAATGTGATGAGAGGACATCACTGGGAAGGTTTGAACTCAATAAAGCGAAAAACGACGAGACAACTTAAGAGCCTAACTGCTGAGGACTTCCAAAGATGCTTTAAAGAGTGGAAAATAAGTTGGGATAGGTGCAGAGCTGCGAATGGAGAGTACTTTGGCGGGGACAAAATCGACATGGACTAAATTTTGCAAAATGAACTTTTTATGCATAAAATACATCGCCAGCTCAGTTATTCCATCCGAGGACTGCAGTATCGTGCTTTTAAGCACCCATGAACCCAGTATAGGAAGTAACTGAGCTGGAGGTGGAAAACCTCTTTAAGGAGCCAAGAGAGCCAAATAAACTGGTAGCTAATGTAGAATTAGCACACCAGACGAGTGACCGCAGCAATGGTGCGGTTCAACTCAAAGATTGAAGGCAAAGCTAGGTAAATTTTTTATGGTCTCAGTTCGCGTATTTATTGTACAGATTACGTACATCATACTACTGTCCCTCTCTGGCAAGTTGATCTCCGTTGGCCGGCGGATTAAACGAATCCATTTGCTGAAATAGGGGTGAGGAAAAACGGCTGATGGCTTAATGGTAGCCCAACTCTGCGCTAACAATTCCTCGTCTTACTGTTTGCTCTCCCTTCAAAGAAATGGACTTGCTCAAGGCCGCAGCTCAACCTCTCAGAGGCGGACAGTAGTCATTCGCTAACCATAGAAATTTATTTTGTTTTTATTTTACTTTTGGTAGCTAGCAAGTTGAACAGAGAGTACCGAGCTGCCCAATGGCGAGGAATGCCGTTTCCGATTCTGTGGGTCGTCGAGTATTTCACAATCGACGAGGGCAACTTCCGCCACGGACGTTACTATAGGGCCGCCGGGTGGTATTGTCACATCGTATTATGGTAAGTGCATTCATATTTGTTTCCAACATTAATAGCTTAATTTACTCTGCTATTTGTACTAAAACTCCAGATTTAGAGTGATCTCAAACTCCAGGGGTATCCACCCCTTTCAGCAAGGGCGCACCCGTAAAATCGCGAAGACCCCACCCCTTAAAAGCAAGAGCCCCCTTAAAAAGAGAAAAATACCCGTGAAAACAACCCCCTAAAAATTTTAATGGTGTAATCTGCGCCATGACCCCCCCCCCCCCCTTAGGTGGGCACCCCTGCAAAGTCAGGGCCGCAGAGAGCCAATGCGTGCCCCTAGTCAGTTGTATCGCCGGGCCCTCCAGCCCCCCCCCCCAAAAAAAAGAGGAAAAAAGGGGAGGGAAGAAAAAGAGAGGAAAGAAAAAGGGGGAAAGAAAAAAGGGCAAAAAGAACGCTTTCTCTTATTCGGAGTCCCCCCCCCCTTTTTTTTTATTTCTTTTTTTATTTTCTTCTTTTTTGCGTCAGTGTCCCCCCCCCCCCCAAGGCCTGGGCTCCTAGTTTCCGACTAGGGTGAGATGGCCTCTCGTCGGGTCTGCTCAAACTCATATTGCAAGTGAGAACAATGCACCTTACACTGTAAAAAAAAATCGGAAACGTTTCTGAGTATATCGTGCAGCTGCGGTTCATGAAATTTTCAAAAACGTTTCTGAGTATTTCGGAATTCTCTTTCTGTAATGTCCGGAAACGTGTCTGAGTATTTCGGAATCCTCTTTCTGTAATGTCCAGAAACGTGTCTGAGTATTTCGGAATCCTCTTTCTATAATTTCCAGAAATGTTTCTGAGTATTTTGGAATCCTCTTTCCGTAATTTCCAGAAATGTTTCTGAGTATTCTGTGCAGCTGTGGTTCATGAAAGTTTCGAAAACGTTTCCGAGTATTTCGGAATTCTCTTTCCGTAATTTCCAGAAATGTTTCTGAGTATTCTGTGCAGCTGTGGTTCATGAAAGTTTCGAAAACGTTTCCGAGTATTTCGGAATTCTCCAAACAATTTTCAAAAACGTTTCTGAGAATTTCGGAATCCTTTTTCCGTGATTTTTTCTAAAAAATAATTCGTTACTATAGTATTGCATGCCATATCAGTTTCAATTCTTTCATATCTAAGAGCAATGAAACAAGCAATTTTAGAATCATTCGTGGATTTTTTTTTTTTTTCTGAATTTCTAATGACAAATAGCATGGTTAACAGCATAACATATGCACAGTTATAAATTTTTGTAAATTTATGAAATAATATAGTAGTTTCATTCATAATCACAAAATCGTCGGGGGAGGGAAGGGGAGCACTTTCTCAAAAGTGGGATTGTTTGTTAAACAATATTAAACTTCAGTTTTTCTCTCAATATTTTCAAGACAAAATTATCAACATATTGTAATTTTAATGCAGAACTTAAAAACATATCTTGTATCAAACTTGATAGCTTTTATTTTCGGATAAAATTTGACAGAACTTACCTACACTTTGCGTTCCGAAATTCGTTCACGTCAAGTCAATTTCTTTGACGAACAAAGTGTACCGAAAAGTACCAACAGAGAAATTGATGAATTTAAATATGACACCAAAGTCCCCCTGCTGGAACCATTCGGGTTTATTCTTCTGTTCTTGCCCTTTTCCAGTTTATCACAAATATAGATACTTAATCAAAATAGGTTACTGATTTTATTTTTAGAGTGTGCGCAAAATGCATTATATATTTTATTTATTAAAACATTGAACTCTATTACATGATTATTCCATTTCATATATACGAGAGTCCCCCCCCCCACACCATAAGAGTGATGGTGCACCCATAAAATGATATAAAGCGTCCCCCACCTTAAAAAAAGCAACCCCTTGAAAATGTCAATGGCACAGTCTCTCACCATATGTGCATTGCATATTAATAACATAGTATTTAAAAACTGATCACTTTTAAAACGATGACATGAAAAAATATTACTTTTTATTTCAGCATGTAAATGCAGCTGTTCCATTTTTGCCACTGACTCATTCCTCCTGACTGTCCTACATTAAATTAGTATAACCACGAAGGAAATGTTATTTTCGGAACTAATGTCAAGGAATTTTTTTATTGTTAACCACATTTAACAAAATGAATAAGCAGATGAATTAATTTCATAACTATGTTCTTACTAATAGATAACATGGTCATTTTCTAATGGTATAAATATTTTTAAATGAATGAATAAATTATAATAAAAAAAGATAAATTATACCGGCACATTTTTTGTGAAGCATATTACAATACTAGAAAATATTTGCATTACCATATTTCTAATGAATTAAACAATTGATTTTTTTCTTCTTTTTGAACCAAAATGTATGTACATCCAAGTATTTCGAAATAACTTTTCTGTGATTGCTTCTCAAATATAAATCTTACTTCTTTTGCGTAATTAATCAGTTTCAGTTAGTTACAACAAATAGTACACCGCGCACATAGGTATATGTAGGATAACTTTAAATTAATTCGATAAACCCAAAAACAGTTACAATTGGAGCCTCATCAAATGCAAATCAACAAAAATATAAATGTATATAACAACATGTTTTAAAATATTCATTAATACTTACAAGTGAACATGAGTGGAAGAAAATCTAAGTACCTCCATTACAACTGAATAAGTAATCCAAAGGGTTTCGTTTCATTAAGTATAAACACGGGTGTTGAAACTATTCACGCTTGAACACACAATATATATCTAATTATGGTCGCATTGGAAATTGTAAAGAAGCAAATGGTTATTAACTAACTTAATAGCTGCGTACATCGTCTAAAAAATCAAGGGCAGTTCAAAATGCAAAGGCGTAAAATTAGTTTCGACACATTTTACTACTCTCTAGACATGAAATAACAAGCAATCCAATGCAAAACAGTTGCTGACTGCAGCAACCATACATAAGAAAAAAAGAAGTTATCGTTATTTCCGACTCATTGGCGCCTGGTTGGAAGGATGAAATAGGTTTCGAAGCGTTGCGTCATCACTTCCGCTTCTAGATATCTTGAAATAACAAAAAGCTTTCTGAATATTGAGGAGTTCGCTATTGGATGAAGGATTCCTAGTATTTCGGAAACGTTTCCGATATATCCAGAAACGTTTCCGAAATTTGTTACAGTGTAGGATAGCATGCTTACAAGCTGGAATTTTCTCTATTTTTTCTGTCAAGTGTTAGCATATCTGTGAATTCAGGGCGAAATAGTGTTGCAAGGGAAAGAAAAAACCAGGTTTATTCCCGGGAATAAACCAGGATTTTTGGGAAGAAAGTTTGAAAATTCCTAGGAATTTTAGAGTAATTTAAGGAAAGGAAAACTTCGTTTATATTTTAACCTTTTTCCTACCCCATTTTAATTTTACTTTTTGCTGTTGTAAATTCGATGATGAGTCATCTCCAGTGGTTGGAAAAACTACATTTTTTTGTAGCAAACTACAACTACTTTGTTACAAATGTAGTTAACTACAACTACAACTACTTTTGAAATGTAGTCGCTACTTCGCTACTTTCCAAAAAATAAGTAAATAAAAAGCATACACAATAGGTTGTCCCTCAAAAAATGTAAGTCAATTTTTCAAGTCGCATACACTCTTGTATTTTTCCTCTTGTGTCTAAACAATCGTGAAAAAAAGTTTCATATCATTTGCACAACAGCAACCCGTGCTGACTTGCACCTGAAAGTGTAAAACAGTACTTGTATGCTAGGCCAAATCGAAAAAAAAAAAAAACTTTTTTTTAGAAACTCGAAATTTTTGTTGATAAAACGTTGCCCCTGTATTCAACACCCCACATGAACCACAAGAAGATTTATTCAAATTAAAAAACATTTAGATATGCCATACTTGACCTAAAATTTATAATTTTATTCAAAAAATTGATTTTTTTTTCAGTTATCTTTAAAAAATTACATATAAATTTAAATAGAATATCAAGTTAAAAAATTACTGGCGAACACATTTACAGATCAACAACAAACGAATAATAAAAAAATAATATATTTTAAATGAGAACTTGAACTCAACCTGGAAAAAATCCATATATTTGAGTACTAGTGGGAGACTTAAAAAATGCAGGAAAACAAAAATTTCTATTTAACGCTAATTACCTACTTTTCTACTTTACTGTTTATATTTTTCAGCTGATAATTTCGTAAAATCTTACATTTCTGAAAATATGTATCAATAACTTATTTTTTCAAGAAAATTATAAATGTTAGGCCACGTATGGGATATCTAAATAGTTTTTAACTTGAATAAATGTTTTTGTGGTGCATATGTGGGGTATAGGAGCAGCGTTTTATCAACAGAAATTTTGAGTTTCTAAAAAAACATTTTTATTTTAATTTGGCTTAACATTACACAAGCGCTGGTTCACACTTTCAGATATAATCGGCACTTGTTGCTGTTGTTCAAATTAAATGATTTTTTTTTTTTTGACGAAAAAGGAGAAAATGTAAGAGAGTGTGCGAAAATTCAACTTTCTATTTTTTTGGGTGGGGAGGGGGGACACCTTAATACACACACACACCGTAAGAGGATTGAACAAAAAAAAATTGATAAATTAGCTCATCAGAAGACACTAAGAAAAATATCCTTTATCATACTCTCAAACACTCTAATGCTCGTAAGTATTGTAAGTCTTCCAGAACAGTTCAATTTCATCCTTTTCTATAACATTTTCAGTAGCTTCTTTTTATTTGGTGAATACTATCGAAAATTAAGACCTCGCTAAAATATTTTTATTTTTCAATCTTCGGTCTGTTCATATAAAATTCACCAAATTTTCAACTCGCAAAATCACCAATATCTTCATTTTTGCGAAAATAAATGCATTTTTCAATATAAATGTTGGTGAAATATGAAAATTACGACGGCAAACAAACTAATGGCGTCAAACAGATATAACGTATGATGTAAAAATGAAATGCCTGAGGTCAGCTCGTATTTTTATGAGTCTAGTTTCTCATTGCTTCCGCAGATGTACTTGCGTAAAATTTGTGCCAGTCAAATTCGTTCGAACCTTTATTTTTTTTTTAAATTTATTTAGAAGTAGTTTCCAGAAATCGCTACAAACTACTATTTTTTTGTAATTAACTACTCACTACACTACTTTTTTAAAAAAGTAGTGCGCTACACTACAAACTACTCAAAAATGTAGCTACTACAGTAGCGTCGCTACTTGTAGCGCGCTACTTCCAACCACTGGTCATCTCATAACATTCATAGTACTAATTACGTCAGCAAGGGTCGCTTTCGTAGTTATTTTAGGACATCGGCAACAATTTGAATTTCTTTCATAAAAAAAAACTTGTTCAATAAGCATATTTTTATTAGATTTCAATTTTAAATAGCTTGTTCGAAATTGAAAAGTTAAAAGATATCACGTGAAAATTTTTTACATAACCGTGTTTTAAGCTCAGAACCAACGTGGAAAAACATGTCGTTCGTTTACTTCCAAAATTCTCAGTGTTCCCCAAAGTACCCGGTTTATTTCCCAAAATTTCTGGGTTTAATCCCATAGCTCAAAAACTTTTTTTTTTTTTTTGCATCTCTAGGGAGAACTGATAGCAGAAGCAAACAATATGGATTTCTGTTTGGCACCAACATTTACCACTTTAATGAATGACTCTATTTACACGATCATAAAAATTCAAAATTCATCCTAATCATGTTCAACTATTTATGAGGAATTCAGAGCTAAAGTGGACCAAGTCCATGTCGACTTGGTCCACTTCAGCTCTGAGCGCAGTATATTTGTCGCTTTGACTTGATTCTGCAGTATTTTTTGCTTGATTTGCATTTTAGTTTTCATACGTTTTTCTCATTCTATCCCTGCTAAAACGAATACGATTCTGACTTTTGGCTGAATTTTCTATTCCAGGGCTTCCCAAACTGCGAACCCCTTGGGGGTCTGCCGACTCTTTTTAGAGGTCCACGGAAAATTTCGAAAAAAGAAATGTTTAGAAAACGTTTAATGATACACTGTTAAAAATTTTCCGGAAAATTTACGGTAATTGTTACTGGCATCCATGTTGCCAGCAACTATTACCGTAAAAATCAAATGTTACTGTAAAATTTTACGGTTTCCTCGGTAGGCTACAGCAACCAGTTGGCGCTGGGATCGCTTATTTCTCCGGTATAAATTACCGTAAAAATCAGCGATGCGTCGGCGATGCAATTTTACAGTAACAATTACCAGAAAATCTTCCTGAATTTTTAACAGTGTATTTAAATAATGCTTTTGCGCTTTAAAACCAGAATTTTCACCTTCAAAAACATGGGGTTGTCCTTTGAGCACTACCTCCCGATATCTCGAGATGCAATACTGCAAGATCATCATAGATTGGGGGTCTAGCCGTTTTCTGCTTCGACAAGACCACGCAGTTTGTCATCATGTGAATATCAATGTTTGATTGACATAACTTTAGACTGCACTTTGAGAAATCTACCTTCCAAAATATTTACCTCCATTTTTGATTTCTGGAAAATTAAAAATCCTGCCGCTTCTTGCAGAACCAAAGCGTGTTCTTCCATGTACCACTTATACAAATCCGGATTTTAAATCTATACAGCAACTAAAACTAAATATCGAAACTGTGTAGATGCTAAACCTGATATTCGGCTGCAGCTATCAAAAATTAAATCCCCATTTATAAAAATTCTGCCAGCTAAAACAATCTCTCTCTTCCCGTTAACTCGAAGTTCAATTTTGAATTTTAATTCATGTGTTACTCTTTGATTTCTGTCTGTTCGATGCGTTTTTTTCTCCAAAATTTGTAAAGCATTGTAAACTACCTACCCTTTTTTTTTAATTTTTTTATGTTTCGATGTAATTATTACTGGTCAGCTTAATTGACTTTAATCAATTATAATCTACAAGTATCTATACAATCTGCTGGTGGCAGGGGTCCGCCCTTTACATTGGTCCATGCGAGGGGTCCGCTGGCAATGAAGTTTGGGAAGCCCCGTACTATATCCTATTCTTTTCTGATTCTTTAACGCCTTTTGGATATTTGTCAAAATAAACGTAAATTCATTCAGCAAATTGAGTTTTTTTCTTTTTCTTTTCAAAAACTACTTATTTCTTAACTTACTTTCTCTGTCATAATGCCCGCATTTTACTTCCGCTTTTTAATTGTTGCCAAAAACTATGAAATATAATAATTATTGTAAAGTTAATTTTGTTGATAAATTTAACAAATTAGTTTCAAGGCTGAATTTTAACAAGCATATATTTGTCGCTTTTGGGGGTTTTAAACTTTTCAAATAATGCAGATTTTCGAGCTTTCTTTGATTCTAGTCAAGTCATCAATTTAAGCGTCTTTGAAAGCTTTTTCTTTTCACTTGCTAAAAATTGCTTTCAAATTCGAGCATACAAACTTGCAATATTTAGGGGCGAGGCACATCCAGCCCGCAGTCAGTTTAAACTGAAAACAAACTAAGCATTTTTGATAATAAATTTTCCTTCTAAGGATTTTTTAAAAGAAAACTGGGCCCGTTGAATCTCAAAAACCACCCCGAGTTCTTAATTGAAAAAAAAAAAAAGTCGGGTGTGTAGGTAGGGGAGATAGGGGACTAGAGCTAATTAGCCCATCTGAACTGAAACATTCTTGGGTTGTTGTCCCACCTCGGCTCCAAAAATTTACAATGTGGCACTTGAGTAAAAACAGTTGTAGAAACCCCCGAATTAGAGTGTTACTCGCCAATCTTTGTACGAAAATATGAATGTGTTAGGACGCTCATACACAAAATTTAAGGGGGGGGGGGACAGGGCCCAGATATTTTCACTATGGTTTATCAGAATTTTTTCCCATGGATACCGATTTCAGTACAGATTAGAGTTATTAAAATTTGACATTTTTAAAAACTTATTCACTAATAGCTGGAGAAGAAATGTTTTTAAATTATTGCAAAGAAAAAAGTACTTAAAGCAAGAAAGTTCTAATTTCTAACTAAGGGGGGGGGGGGGGGGCTTGAGCCCCCACTTGCTCCCCGATGGGCGCCCATGAACCAAATAATAGGGTATTGACTATAATTTGTGCAAAAAAAGGCTTTAATGAAAGCACGTTAAGCATTCTTTATTTTTAGTGTTTCTTCTCTCTTTCTCCATTCCACCCAAATTCCTCCAACGTGAAGGAACAAAGCACTTCATTATATCGCGAGCTCAACTCGGCTATACGCTTCTTTCATTTTTGGGGCGATTTTGGGGAGGAAGATAACCTTCGGTGCCAAATCGAGCAGAAAAGCAGCTGAGTGCAATGTCGGCACTCAAGCGATGTGCACTCGAATTACTTCAGATTAACCATTCCGATCGCGAACCTTTTTTTTTTTTTCTTCTTCTTTCTCTAATCCTCGTATATGTTTCATTAGATATATCAATTCCAACCCAGAGGTATTGCGTATATCGTTTGGAAAAAGAGTATCACAATACGAAATTTGTAATTTTTTTTTTTTCGTTTAAAGGGTCAAATAACGTTATCTTCTTTGGAAAATAATGACAGATTTTTTTTTCTAATATTAACCACTGGAGGGCACAGAAAATTTACTTTTCTTGCAGCAAACTTCCTGAAGAGTTAAACTTCAAATGCTTCTTCTGTAAAATTTCATTTCTTCGTGTTGTGGCACTCCTCTTCCAAATGAGCGATATGTGGAAAAGAAAGAAGAGTGCAGGAGAAAAAAAAACTTTTCTTCTTTTAAAATATTCTCATTCGTTGACAAAATACAACATTAATTTCGTAAAGGGCTGTAACAGTAAGAAAAATACTATTTTTTATTACATAAAATAACGTTATTGCATAATTACAGCTAAAAGTTATATGTAAACAGTGGCGGTGAAGGGGGACGCATTCTATCCTTATCAAATGCTGAATCACCAAATAACACGTTAAGTTAGACCAATTTACTAATCCAGAATCATTTAATCAATCTCAGTCCCAAGCAAATACGTGGGAGTTGTCACTACTGTGTGTCAAAAAGACATGAAATTTACCTTGACAAACTCAGTAGCTGGGGCCTCCGTGGCTCTATGGTAGATGCTTCACTTCATATGCCGGAGGTTGCGGGTTCGATTCCCGCGGTTGCCCTGGGTGTTATTTCCTCTCTGTGTGCTGTAAATTTTTCTTGTGTTGTCTTATCTGTTAATAAAGAAGCCCAACCTTCCTAGGCAATGGCTCCAATCTTTCCGTAGCAGTTTATTATGGACACGCCAACAACAACAAAGGCAGTAGCTCATACCAAAACCAAACGGCAACAATCATTCATATTCTTCCTGGTTAATTTAGATCCTTCTAAGTTTGCTAATTCAAAAAAATGTATCAGTCACCGTTTCCACTTACTGGGAGAACAGCGAGACAGAAATTGCATTTCGTTTTTATTTATTTTTTCATTTGTGAAAATTCGTAGTTTTTTCCAGGTTCACTTTTATAATTCCTATTACAGTGACAAATATTGTACCATTTGAAAGGAATTGATTTCTTTGTTTTTTAATGACAAAAAATTTAATAGAATTTTCGAGCCTCACTGTGCTCACTCTTCACCTATTACGAAATACTATTCGCAACTCCAACGAACTATAGGGGGCACTGCAGTCACTGTCTAATGGCCGACTTAAAAACTAAAACAAACGCATGTGGTAACGAAGAAAATGCTAAAAGTGTTGTGATTTTTGTTCGTATGCATTATTTTTTCGCTTTATTCTTTTTAAATTAATTTTCAAAGTCTTGTTGATATTCTGGCCCACGTAGAAAGAAATGAGAATTCAAGAAGCATTACTAAACGTCAAAGATGAATGCAAACTACGTAGTTCGTAGTTCTAAGCAGCTATTTCCACGATGTTGAATTCGATATTTATCAATTCTTGATAAATCTAAATAATAATTGTAGCCTGACAAGAACAACAATTAATGCTAGAAAATTCAATATGACATTACAAATTGTTATCGAAAGAAGATGATACTTCTTTGCCTTGCTTGGCTAGCGCTTATTGTTTTGCATTTGTTGATGAGTTATTTCTCTCGAATTCCCGAATCGGTTAATTTAAAATTTTTCTGTTTCGATTTTTCTAATTTCTGAGTTACGATTTAATTATGTCATGTTATGCAAATCATCTACAGAATTCTTACGGATATATGGTGGTAGTTTTCTTTTCAGTTGATTGACCATTATTTCTCTTTACTTATCGAATTCTGTAATCTTACTACCATTTTATTCCACTCATGATAAAAATTAAAAACGGTTTAACTAAAAACACGAAATCTCGCCAAGGCTACTTTGCTCGCACAATACTAAAACTATAACCCTAAACAAATTTGGCGAAACCTTTCAGCTGAGAATAAAAGGAATAAAGTAAATTCTTTCTCGGTGAAACATTTTTCATTTTGTTCTACGATAATATATTCAAGAAAATATTTTGCATACCGTCCATTCCAACTAAATGCTGCTGTAAAAGATGGTTAGTTAAATTAATTTAAGATTAAAAAAAACTCATATTCTTACAAATTCATACAAAACAATAACATGTTTTACCTTGTATAACGTTATCCAAGTTTGTTAATCCAGTTTTCGCTTTCACCATTTTCAATCAACTCATATTTTAGAAGGAAATAAGGAAAACTAACATTATTTTGAGAAGCTCGAGAATACTACTAAGGGACGAATTAATTTCTGTAGCTGAAAGCAAACTAAGACTCATCGATTGCGTTAATAAATACTCAGAACAAACTGCCGGTGTTTACGTCAACAGACACACGTGGAACGCAACGTGGCAATGTTTTAGTTTCATCGGCAGTTTTGTAAATCACCGCAAGGTAGCGTATTCGAGCGCTGGAGTTCCGAATAGGGAAAAACAGGGAAAACCAATAAAGATGGAAATGGAAAAAGCAACGTTGTGCAGTACAAATTACAGGGAGTGGGGTTTTATAGCCGCTGCTACTAAACTTGTAGAAATTTAAAACTTTTTCAAACCGAACAAGAACTTTCTTACGACTCCAAAACAAAAATATGCAATATACCAGGGGCGTCACTACGGGGGCGGTTGGGGGGTCGTTCCACTCCGGGTGTCACCCGTCTGGGGGGTGACATCAACAAATTGCAAGTTTTTGAAAAATATAAAGCTAAAATGTACTTTTAAGACTACAAATTTGAAAATTTTCCCGGGGAGGAGGTGTCTCCACCAATTACCGCCCCAGGTGTCACCCATGCTAGGCATGCCACTGAATATACCACGGTAAAAAAACTACACGGAGGAAAAGTAATAAAATATTTCCAATAGTAAGTTGAATTAGCTTCCTTCTCTTAATAGGATGTCGTTTCCACTTTGGATTCTCACCAACATCTTGCTGTTCCTGGTCATCCGATACGGGGCGTACTACTTGAGTCTGACCGGAATTTGCCTGCTGGTGACGAACATTCTGTTTCACAGCATCAGGAATGCCGTGCCCGTGGAGTTGCGGTTTCAGTCCAAGCCTCTTGTCCTGCACTATGGATGGTGCTTCTGGTTGGTTCTTTTCACAGGTGAGAAGCCCTGCAGTAGAATTGTTTGCAACGGTCTGCGACGCAGATTGATAAATCCCAAAATAATCTGCAAGATAAACATATATTAGCATAATCGTAGAATCTAAAGCAGCTCCGAAAAATGTATAAAAATATAATGAAAAACTTAAACCCTACAAATAGGAGAATATGGGGCATAGTGAAATGGTGAAATATTTACTCTTTGTTTTAAGCGCAAACTATTTGCTAATATTGTAACTAGTAACATAATCTGTAGTCTATTCCAACCGATTAAAAGTCACCTCTGAAAATCAAAGCATATGATAATGCAAGCAATTTTCAAAAATTGATACTCATATTGTAATATGAAAATTATTTTTGTTGTTATACAATGATAAAGTGCTTTTTCCTTTTTAAATACTAGGGGGCTCTACTGGGAGCGCCGCGAATCTTAGAGAAAATGGGACTTCACTCTAAAATTCGCGGCGGTCCCGGCTCCACCCCCTGCTCCCCGGCGCTCACCAACCCCCGAAGATTGCTGCACAATCTTATTTGATTCGCACAGATTTAAACCGTCTATTAGAAAGAATCATTAAAAAACACGTTTCGAGTTCTGTTTCAAAGAAAAAGTCCCTCTCTCCTTACCGTGGAAAATGGAATTTAAGTAAAGAGCTCATAATTAGAGAACAATCCTGCTCTCAACCAAAGACAAAAAGAACTTAGCAGAAATATGCATAACCAAGATATTAAAAAAAGAAAAGTAAAGCGCTTTGAAGAGCCCTTTCTCGGGTTCCGAACTAACTTGTACCAACTTGCACAGCTATAGGTGCTATGAGGCTCCTGAGCATAGCAAAACGGCACTTTTGGACTCTTGAAAAGTCGCTATCAAATTCCTGGTCTCTAGCTCTCTAGTAATATATTTTGATCTTTAGCTCCGGACTTGAATTGAGTTGAGTCTAGGAATTTTCGCCAAAATTGAAACCCTTATATCTGCTATTCCAGTTAATTGAGAAAATTGGAACAAGCATTGGAATGCAGAGAAATAAATATCCTTCGAACGATATCAAATGTTAAGGGCTGTGGAAAATTTTTCATCCCTTTAGTAAGCAATTTACATGAAATTTTAGCTTAGAAAATTAATTACAAAAGAACTAATTTTAAGTTTTAAATTAAAAAAAAACCCTAGTGCAAACTCCCTGGGCCACGAAGTAATTTTCGTACCAAATTTCAAGCTTGTAGGGGCTTTGGGGTCTCCTGGATGCAGGCCCGCCACAGACTTTCTGCTACAGTTTCTTTGATGTTACTTTTTTTTCATTAATTCTTTTATTTACTCATTCATTTGATGAAAAATATGTTCAATAATCAGATACAAATCATTTCATTAGAAAAATATTTTATTTTTCACTTTGCCCCTTTGGGAAAAAAAAGTTAGCATTTTCCACTTTTTTTTAAAGTACAAATTTACCGCCAAAAAATAAATAAATAAATAATGATTCAATGGAAAATCCTCACATAAATAATTCGGAACTCCAGCGCTCGAATACGCTACCTTGCGGTGATTTACAAAACTGCCGATGGAACTAAAACATTGCCACGTTTTAGTTCCATGTGCGTTTGTTTTAGTTTTCAATTCCGCCATTAGACAGTGACTTCAGTGCCCCCTACAGTTCGTTGGAGTTGCGAATAGCCTATGATCGAATAATCCGCGTGTTTCAACAATGAAACTCGCGCCATGGCATGATAATATTATTTGGTAGAATTTAACATGCAGGAAAAGGCTTTATTGTGACAAGGCTGAACTCGATTGGATGGCTTGACTGTTTTACTGGTAAGACTGTCCATGGCTATCTTCGCGGATCGAAGATAGCCATGGACTGTCATTTTAGGAGAAAGAATAAACGTAAAAGTGGTAAACAATGACCGCTATCTACTGGAGTTAAGGGTTAATCCACTGGAGTTAAGGTTAAAACTTAAACTACCAAAATATCACCAAACAGGCAATTGCTGTGATCAACTGTTGAAGCAAATTTTCACCCGTCATACCATGACGGGCGACTTTCTAGTTTAATAATAAAATACATTATTATTTCTGTAATCTTCAAGACAAATTTCCAATTTGTTCATTTTGGAAAAAGTAAGTTATCTTAACTATCTCACCTTGCCTCACATACCCCTACAACATGCTACCTGTGGATTATATCCCGGAAAATAATGTACAAATTTTCGTTTAGTAAAATCTAAGATTTTTATTTACTTTCTTTTTTTCTGTTCGTCCCGACTAAAAAATAGTCTGAAGACTTTTCAGAAGACTGAGAGTTCTTTATAACGGTAGCTCTTCTAGCAGATATCATTTCTTCAGGTTCTATTCACTTGTCTGTTACTTTGTCTAATTTCATTATCTCGCAGTGTCTAATTCTTTTAAAGTTATTCTACTAATAAAGTTAAAACCAGTCATAATTGAAAATCTCTGCAAATGAACACCTTAAGTTGCATTTTAAGCAAGTGGTTTTTGTGTGGATGAGTATGAGTACATCATTCTATTTGTTAAATAAGAAATGTACTGTTTGACCATGGATTGTATGGAAAGGCAAACATCCGGCTTACACGCGGAAATGGATGCATCTATTGGTTTTTAGGGATGTCAGCTTTTGCAGATGCATGCTAGTCTCTAAACTAAGCAGAGTCTCATTTAAATGAGCGGAACACGTTCATCAAATTTTTATTTTTCCCCCTCATTCAGTTGGACTTGTCTTAACTGGACTTTTGCCAATTCCATACAATCCGTGATCAAACAGTATATCCTTGTACCACCACAAATAGATATTATACATTTGGATTGCATGACATGACAAAACTGTTCTACGTTGAAGAATTAAATTGTACTCGACTTTTTTCAAACTTCTCAGAAATGACTTTTTAAAAACATAAAATAGGATGTCTGTCAAGCCACCAGAAAAGCATGGTAAAGTTGTAGAGCTTACGTGAATAAAGATAGTATGCGACAAACAAATGAATGCCAAAAAATATTAGCTTTAAAGTTTTTTAGTTGGCTTCCACGCTGTTAAAATATTGACTTAGTACCAGGGTTGACAAGTTTCTGCCGAGTCGGTTAAAACCACCGGTAGAAATCGGTTAAAACCGGCATGGCAAAAACCACTTTCTGCCACATTTTTGGCAGAAAATGGATAAAACTCACAAAATGAAAAATTAATTCTTGATATACAACAGAACATGCATGGAAAAAATAATTAATTGTTAACCAAAGCCCTGTAATTTTATTTCAAAATTATCACAATTCAAAATCAAATGTTACATTGTTTAGAATATTCTTGAAATAGAAGAGCTACCAGACAATGCATCAAGGAGCAAGCAATGTTCGTGAAACTTTCATCTATTGTATAACTGGTCCACCATATAGTAACCGGGGTTGTGGTAAAAATTTGACTGGAAAAATAAGTTTTGAGAAATGGGGCCAATTTGTTTTGCAAAGCTGTGACATTAGGTACAAAATCTAGGCAAGTATAATTCGAGCACTTTCTTCTTGAAGCACAGGACATGATAATTTCAAGCGCAAACAATTTAGAGGAAGCAGATAAGTGAGAAAATTACAATCAGTAATGCCTGTTTAATTCTATATGTCACTTCTCTTTCCTAAGCACCTCCGTATGATTTTTTATCCTTTGTTAAATTAATCCAAATAATGTGAGCCTCTGCAATTGAAAAGTTCCCTTTCTGAACTAAATCAAGGGCACTAGCATTGGATGTTATTTTTTAAAATGATGAAATGATGTTTGTTTTTTTTTAGTTTACTTAAACAAATATCATTTACAAATTACTTCAGTTATTAAAGACACTTTTAAGTTTTTGCCAGTTTCTGCAGGTTTTTACCGGTTATAACCAGTTTCTGCCGGCAGAAAGCCAACCCTGCTTAGTACCGAAGATGTTAAGGAACTGTTGTGTTAATATCGTTAACGGTTTAATATTTTTAATCAATGTTTGCTTCTTTATGAATCATCAGTAACTTTCAATCGAAGTCCATTTTATTGTAATTGCTACTATTATTGCTATTATTTTTAAATTTATTACAGTCAACACACGTTAGCATAAAATGCAAGGCACCGACAAAATCTTTGTTTTTCATCTTGCAGCAAGACTTTTCCTTTTCAAAATTAGAAATAGTTCACTTGAAATATTGCAATATATTTCGAACAAGAAAAATGTCCCTCAAAAAAGTGCGTGCTCCAGTAATACCTCTTTTTTCATAAAGTATTTTAATTTCACAGTAGTTTGATCAAAAATCCGTCGAAGCAAAATTTTTATTAACTCCTCTGATCTCAATTCGTTAAGATTAGAATAATTATCGATTTTATGACAACACAAACAAAATGCTTTATTGATCAGATATTATTTTTTTCCTTTTTAGGTTTACTTTGTGAGCTTTTAGCACTACTGATCATTTTTATGGATTTACGTTACCCGGAAGAACTGGCAATGTTTTTCGGTTCAGATATTCTGCAAGACTATGAAGACTTTTATGTTGGTAAGAACTCTGCCTTTCAAACATAGCAGCCGGATTTATCTGTTCTCATTTCAAGGCATTTGAAGTATTAGAGCCAGGGTTTTTGATAGGAAGGATGCTTTCTTCCGAGTGGGCGGACGGCGGAGTTAATAGTACAGAATGGGGAAGTTTTCGATTTTTCAATTTTATTTTTATATGATAGAGTAACATGTATGAACATTATAGGTGAACAAATTTTTGCGGTAGGATAAGTAGTTTTTTTTAAAAGTTAATTTTTAAAGTTCAAGCGATTGTGACGTCAAATGGCACAGGAAGTGACGTCATGCGCTCTTTCGCCAAGGGAGAAGCCGAAGGACGAGCAGTTGACTTCGAAGACGAAACGTAAGGCTTACCTCTTCGCATTTAACTCCTCGCGTTTCTGAAACATTAAACCTCTCATCCTCTCGGAAATATTCGAATACCATCATTGATGTTACTTGAGGAAGATTATTAGATTGTGCTTTAACGAATCCGGCCTCCATAGTGTGTTCAAAAGGATTATTGAATTTCTAAAAAATAAAAATATCAGCCCGCTCAAAATGTCCGTAGCGAAAACAAGGGATCTTCGGTGGAAGGCTGCCCATTAGTGCCCTGTGACGTAAGCTCGTGACGTTTCAGAAGAGCGCACTTTTGCGCGTGGATTTTTAAAAATTCATTAAAAATCAATCACGGTGTCTTAAAATTCGGCGATGGTGAATTTTTTAGTTTTGAGGGTCGATTAACAATATCCAATAGTCAAAATATGGACATTTAATAGGTTGCAACTTCCATATTAAGTCACGTGACCTGAAGAACCAACAGCGAAGGCACCAGCAGCTTCTTTCGCCATAGCCGATTAGTCAAGACTGAAAGGCCCTTGTCACATGGCTTAGCATTGCTGAGTCATTTGTTAAACTAAGAGAAAATTACAGTACATCCGTCCAATGGCGGCGACAGGAGCTTATAAGTGCGAGGCTAAACTTTTTGGAAACTGAAGACTTTTATTTTAGACTATCTTTGGGAGAATTAAAAAGGAGAAACTTCGGAGACTTGCAGTTTTAACAACGCAGTTTTAGTGTAGTTTTGTAATTGTTTGGAGAGCGGTGAGGAATAAGTAAATGAGAGGATAAAAATCTCTCTCCCAGTAATTCTTCGAAGCTGAAGTCTTTAAAAAAAAATTGGACTGTTTTTAGTGATGTAACGGTAACGAGGGCTCTTCCCGAAAAAAATTCCGAAACTTCAAATTATGACCTTTTATAGCAAACTTACAAATACAGATTTGAGGGTTCTATTCCGAAAATTTTCCTGAGTGAAGGCTTGAAAAACGCTATTTTAGCTATCTTTGGGTGATTTAAAGAGAAAAGAAGGGGTTCGGAGGTTCCACCCCCGTAACTTTTTTTGAACTGATCAAGTCCTAAAAACTCAAATTTAGACTTCCTTTCGTGACTTCAGACAAAGGTTCGGAGAAGGGCCCCCGGATTTTTTTCTTAATTGAAGTCTTAGAAACTTTCATGTATCTCCTTCCCCAGATTTAGAAGGTTGTAGATTTTTTAAAACATTCTTTATTTTCCGATTTCCGAAATAGGCATGATACGCATTGATTAATCTGTACTATTTTCAACACTAGTTTGTTTCGCAAAGAAATATGTTTTTGATGTCTAATTTGTTCTGCATAGATCCTGCAGAACTAGGCTTAATCCCTCCTGAAGTGGTTTCATACGCAACTGTTCAACATTCCAGTCAAGCGTCAAGTCATTCATCCAGTGATAGCGATTATACTTCTCTCAAAAGAGCGTCTCAGGTAAGAAACTCGGTTTTTTTTTTAATCTTCTTAATTTTTATGAACCTCTTTATCGTCACTAACTAGACAATCACTTATATAGACAATACATGTTGTCAGATTTTAAAAATGTATCTTTATATATAAAAATGTATGTTGGTAAATTTATGTGTTTGTGTATTCCCTAAGATCTCAGAAACTACCCGGCAGATTTGGCTGAAACTTTCACCGTTTGTTCTTTTTGGTACTGGGAAGGTTTATAGACCAATTTGAAAAAAATCCGATTGATAGTTCCTTTTTTTTTAATTCCGATTTAAGTCTCAATTTTCGCATAAGTTTCCTAATATGGGGAGGGGGGATACGTGCACATATTAACATTATGTGTCCATCGAAAGCGCTAATTTTTCTGCTGAAAATGGCATATATTATAAAGTTCTAAGTAGTATAAAAAACGAGTTATGAGCTTTTTTGTTCCACGCTCGAAGGCTTTCATCAACCCATTACCCCAATTCATTATTTAGTGTATCATCTCAACTCCCAGTTGATAGCAAGAATTGTTGTATTGTTGAATTTCGTCTGACTGTTTGAGGCTTTTCTCAAGTTAAATCTTAAAGTAACGTTTTCCCACAAGATTGGCTAATGATAAAGGGATTTGGCTGATCATTTTCCATTCAAACGGAACTTTAATGTAATTAATGTTTTTTTTATTGTTATTATTAATGCTGATTGGACACTTACCCATTATCCAATCAACCAGCAGAAATATTGCCAAACATTTTGCAAAGAATTCAGCAACTGATGCATTTAGAAATTTTTTCAACTGTCACTGTTTTTGAAGCCAAGGTCTACGTAATAATGTTTCATGTTTCTCAGTTTTCACTATGTAAACAAACTATCGCCATTAAAAGTCTTTGAAACATTTTTTTTAATATATAAAATTACCCACTAACTAAATTAAGCAAATCACAAAGAGCACAAAAACTTTTATTTTTCACAATTTCAAACAATCGCCAAATTTCACTACTTATTTTGGAAACATTTCGGATGAAAATGTTTAGCGCCATGTTATGGTGACTAGAAGTATCTCAGTATTTGGCGACAATATCTTTTTGACGAAAATTAGTAACAGACCGCTTTACTAAGTAAGGAGGAGGAGCATTATCAAAGGTATCCCAAAACGATTGCCGCAAATTTATTAACATTTTAAATCGCACAAAGAACCCACAATAATTGAAATTTCGCAAAATAACTAAAGCAAGTATAAGGGGATTACGGGGAGGCTACATTTTTTTAAACACTTCGTTCTTCATTAGCCATACAGAGAAGGTTTTAGACTGCACGTTGAAGAAAGTATTAACAGATTAATCTTTTTAAACATGTGAAGTTTAATTTCATATTTTTAAAATTCTTCAAATTTGTATATGCTTGCTTTCGTTTCTAAATGAATACTATTTTGTTCTTTATACTTATTGCTATTTTAGTTTTATGAGTAAGTAAGAAGCTAGATTTTTAATCACATCAAAAAGGTGTGTTTTGAATTCTTTCACTTAACACAGAAAAGAAATGCAAGTAACGATAGTTTTTCATAATTATTACTGACACAGGCAACGCCGGATATTTTTTCTAGTAAAATATAAAATAATAACAATAATTTTTTTAGAAATTAAAGTTTGATACAAAGAATTTTTCGGAATGGTTTTGAAAATTTTCGAAGGGAGTTTGAATCCTAAAAATCCACCTCTTGTATGCAGCCCTGGTTAGAAGGACCCATCAAACACAAATCTGTGTGTTCTTGAAGAATATGAAACAATATTAAATTAATTTTGATAAAAATTTGACTTTGACCTTTCAACAAAGGGTGGTTCATGTCTCGGTAACGGGAACTCGAGGGCTGAAAAAATAAATAAATAAAATCCACTATTCTCATTCGACTGCTACCTGTTTATATCTTAGAGCAGGAATTAGTAAATGGAGGGAACAAGTACAATCATTGGCTAAGAAAAAGCTAAGGCACAAACCCCAAGTCACTTGATTCAGCAACGAGGAATGTTTGACATGTTTTGCGTGAAACTAGCGAAAGAAACCTGATTTCTTCCAAAATGCTTCGCTATCACGTAACTTAGAGCCTTTGCTTCACGAATGAAAGTCTTCACTCCCTCCATAGTATCTCTTCTCAATAATTTATATATATATATTTTTTTTCTATCATTACACCATTGTATGGATTCCTGGCAAGTACACCCTAAAGCCCTAGATCGTAGCTTAAGTAGAGACACGTCCGCCATCTTGGGGCCAAACGATGCTTTCTTCCTCTGCTTACTATGGTGAAGTAGCGTGGTTTCCCTCTTGATTGTAGTCTCTTACTGACTCCATGTTAATCCACCATCAAGGAGCAATTCACGTTACTCCTATTGTAGCGGACATAGGAAGAAAGCATCGTTTAGCCCCAAGATGATGGATGTGTCGTTACTTATTCTACAATTCAAGATTTTAATATACCCTATACCAAAAAACTTTTTTTCAGCTTGAGTCCAGAAGACCCCCTACACACTTTTTTTTTTTTTAGATTTACTAATAGTGTTATGCCGTGAAAGTTTCAGCGTCTTAGTCAAATTTTAAGAGGGTGCTCAATGACCCTTTAATTTAACATTAACCGTACCATAGAACATGTCACAAATTCAGAAACACTTTAATTTCCCCAGCTGGTTTTTTTCTGTAAATAATTATTTTATTGCATTCTATATGCATATTGCTAGTGCATATTATAACATGTAGCATTGGTTTTTCATTTCATTGTATGTTTTAGGCCCCCCCCCCCCCTCTCATACTTATGAAGTTTGGGGGAGGGGGTTGAGCACCTTCTTCAGTCGAAACAGGAAGCTAAAATTAGGATATTACTCTCCACAAGTCTAAAAATATTGAGGGGTGTTCTGTTATCTAGGAGCAACCTTTTTTTTTTTTTTGCATGCATTTTTGAACCACCCTAGGGTATCGTTATTATCGTTTGATTCAAACCCGTCTCCCTCTTTCAGGAGATTTTCACGCTCCGGAAAAGGACCATGTCCAGTCGTTTCCAAAGAGCATCTCAGAAGCATCCTGTGCCCACGCCTCGAGATCCCAGCAAACAACGCCTCCTGAAAGGGCTGACTGTTCGCGCTTCCGAACTGCCCGTCTACGAGAATCTCAACCTCACCAAGTAAGGCGCCCACAATGTTTCTTTCTTTCCTCTTAGTCTAGTCCAGTAAATGATGTCCAACCTTGTTCTGCTCCAGGGCAGCACCTTATATTAAAATCATTCTCACTGGCCGGAAAGCAGATAAAATTTCAAAATGTTTTCTAAATAACAGGGGAAAATATGGAAAAGGTAAGAAAGTTACAACCCAATAATGAGCTAGTTATTCAGTAAGTTACCGCCCTATAGCCAGCGCTAAGGCAGAAATACATGAAATGCACCGCCAGTTCAGTCAATTCCAGCCGAGAACTGCAGTTTCGTGCTTATTAGCACTCATCAGCCCGCCATAGGAAGGTGACCTGAGCTGGAGGTGGAAAACCTCTTAAGGAAGCCAAGAGTGCTAAACAAATTAGTAACTAATAAAGAATTAGCACTGACCAGACGAGTGACCGAAACAATGGTTCGCTTCAACTCGAATATTGAAAGCAAGGCAGGTATATTCAGTAAGTTACCGCCCTGTAGCCAGGGTTAAGGCCGAAATACATGAAATACACCGCCAGCTCAGTCAATTCATTCGAGCTGAACCGAACCATTGTTTCGGTCACTCGTCTGGTCAGTGCTAAGTCTGTATTAGCTACCAGTTTGTTTGGCACTCTAGGCTTCCTTAAGAGATTTTCCACCTCCAGCTCAGTCACTTTCCTATGCCGGGCTGATGAGTGCTAATAAGCACGAAACTGCAGTCCTCGGCTGGAATTGACTGAGCTGGCGGTGTATTTCATGCAATAATGAGGTTGTTTCCGTAATTTGAAAAGGTATTTTTGTGTGAAAGAGCATGCTTAAAAATATGGGATTTGACTATCTTTAAATAGTTTGACTTAGTTTAATATTTTTTAGCAATTATTTTATTCAGTGCGCAAATTGAAATTTATTTTTTACACTTCTACACATGACATCACAAGAGATGAAATGCGATTCACAGATGTGATTAGCGCACAACGCAAATTTTCGTTACCTCAAAACGCGGTTGACAGCAAAGAGCGCTAAGCATTTAACGCGACAATGGAGTGGCATGCCAAAGTACATCACTTGTGACGTCATAAAGACCACGCCTTATTTCCAAATTCGGACAATTAAAAAATAAATAAATAGGGAAAATAAAAGTTCTTTTCTTGCTCCTTTTTTTTTACTTATTCTATCAATTTCAGTGACTAAAAGTAGTACTTTTGACTGAAGGAAACAACCCCATTGTTGATATCATTACTTGATGCTTATTTTATTAAATAATACATGTTTTTCAGATACCAATTTTTGAATATCTGGCTCCAGATATATGTGTAGACAATAATCGTGCTTTTCGGTTTGTAACATAGAACAATACAACGGGACATACGGATCAGCTTCGCGGGCCGGATGTGGCCCGTGGGCTGTAGGTTGGTCACACTGGTCTAATCAATTAATGGTTTGAAAAACAAAGAACATATAGTTTGGAAAGAGGGGGAGAGCTCCGGCCGCCATTTTGGATTTTGGGCATGTTTTATCAGTTTTCATTTTGTAACTAAAACACCATTTACTTACGAGCAAATTAATCAATTGATAACTAAAAAGCTTAAAATTAAAATAGGTGTTTCTGCTAAAATTTAAGCAGCAATAGGTGCGGAGATATTAAATTTCGAATTCAGTGCATTTTTGAAAAACTATTTTCCCTCTTTTATCTTTAGAACTTCGTGTAAGTCCTTTAAACTTTCTACTCCCGACTCCGACTCCTTTATCCTAAAATCAGTCCGACTCCGACTCTTCCACTTCGAATCTTCCACTCCGACTCCACAGCCGCGTGAGATAGTCGAGTTTTTTTTATTTGTCATGAAATGACTTAGTATGCCGGCTGGTGGCGTGATGGTTAGGCGCTGGCCTTCTACGCCTGGGGACCCAGGTTCTGACCTGGATGGCCAGTCTTTGGATTTTCGAGATGCAGAAAATCTTCAGCGCCCATGACGTATGATTATTCGGCATGTAAAAGATCCCTTGGGTATTCGTTTGGCTTAGAATATCCCTCGGCTAAGTTAAATTCCTAGTGCAATTTCGCATCAAATGAGAGCCCAGGTGCCTCCATCTGGTGGAAACTGGGCGTCACAAACACTACTGTGCCATGCATCAGCACCTTAATGGTGACACACGAAAGACTGATGCATTGTCGGGGAGCGCACTAGGTCTGGTTATGACAGACGCCTCTTGAGGTGAGTCTCTTATACAGTCCCATTGGAAAGAAAAAAAAATGACCTAGTATTATCATTACCACTCTTGGGCACTCTCACACTCTCTTTAAATCCTCATTGACTCATCTCAGGACAGTGACCCCCTTTGATATTCATTTTGTTTTCCCCGTTCGCACCAGATTCTTTCTTTGAATTCCAACTTTGCATATTCTCCCCTCCGTCAGTTCGATGGCTAAAGAACTTGCATGAACTTTTTGTTTAATGTAAACGACTTTACTTCGAGTAATTGCTTTTTGCACAAGAATAGTTGAATCGACATTTTAATGGCACGTATGGTTGGTTCTGAAGATGACCATCCCCGAAGTATGGTACATTGGGATAAACAAAAAGACGAGACTCTTGCTTTTGTAGAAAAATAATCTGAACGAATTTCAATTCTTTTTAAAAAATGACCCAACAGCGCAATGTACTTTCAGAAAAAGGTGATTTCCCTTTGTGTTACGAATGACTGAACGTAAACTATTTCAGCATTACACAATGAGTTTCTGAACTTTTTCAATTCGTGGGCGTGACACTCTGCGAAGAACACCCCTTCCCCCCACCTCTCTTTTTCTGCGGAAGTTTCAAGCATTTATGTGTTTCTTATTATGTTTATTTTATTTCTTTTGTTGGCTTGTTTTTCAACATTTGGTTTGGTTCACTTTTATCTGTGTCATTCTTTGACAAAAAGTTCCGTCCAGAACTAAACGAGACTACTTTTTCGTACACCAATATCGACTTTCTAGTATGTGATCAATTTTCTCAAAGTTAGCTAAAATCGCAAATTTTTTCAAACGTAACTTTTTAACAATTTAACCTGTTTCTAGAAATCAAATGTCCTTCGCTCATTCATGAAGAAATATATGCGTAAAAAATAAACAAATGAACAAATAAAATATTAGCATATTTTAAACAAAACAGCTAGTATATTTTTTTCCGTTGAAAAAAATCTTTAATCGCTTTCAAAAAGAAAAAAAAAAGAATAATAATGAGATCATTAAAATAAATATAATGTGTCAAAAAAGGGGGGGGGTTGTTTCTCCCTGTTGCTAAAAAAAATTAAAAAATGAATAAATGTACTTTCAAAACAAATAAAAAAACAACAAAATATCAACTTAAAGAAATAATTTTTATTATTAGAAAATCGTCTGGGGATATCTTTATGTAGAAACATTAAGGACTCCGAATTTCTCCGCCAAACACTGAATACATAAATTACAACTTTAGCGTGAAAATTAAAAACAAATCATACCAACAATATTTTTTTCACACTAAACCCCATGGCTGCGGAGTCTGAGTCGGAGTCCATCTCATTTTGGGGTAAAGGAGTCAGATTCAAGGTTTTTAATTCGGAGACGAAATCGGTCATTTTCCCTTAAAATCTGCAACTTTTGCCAATGTTTGCGGAGTCAATGTTTGCCAGATCTTTCGAAGTCGCGGAGTTATTTTGAATCGAGTTCTCGGACTTGATAATCGAGAACCCGAGTTGTGATAATCGAGAACTCAAAATGTGACAATCGAGAACTCGAGTTGTGATAGTCGATAACTCTAGATCTGATAATCGGGAGCTCGTGATAATGGAGTTCTGAAAGGATCTTGAATAATCGAGTGATTCGATTATGAAAACTCGATTATGCCCATCACTAGTCTGCAGGTTAACCGTCAAGAGACCAGTCAGTTTATGCATACAATGCAGCAATGTACTGTATACCAGGGGTTCCCAAAGTTTCACCGTGGCACTCTAGGGTGCCAGGAACTAAGGATCAGTTACCTATGCTATAAAGGAAAGCAGAGAAAAGAATTTAATAGAGCAGGGTTCCCAAACTGGGTGCCGTAAGAGGAAGCGAATTGTGCCGCGATGTGTCCATGGTGTCAATACATGCGCATGTAACAGAGATCGAGTAGAGTGATTTGAGAAAATTCTAATTTTTCAAAGGGTGCCGCGAATCAGAAAAGTTTGCGAATCCCTGTAATAGAGGACAATTGGACAGTGATGGAAAGTATTTGGTGCACTGTACAGCGAATGAAACGTCTGTCGTTTTAAGTCCGCCATTTCCAATTATTGATGCATATAAACAGTCACTCAGCTATAGTGTCATAAATATTCTACTACCGTAAATGATGGTGTTGACATGATATAAATGGCAGAATGCAGAACAATGAGCGAATAAATGTGAAAATGTCACTGGTTAGAAAAAAAGATAAGAATAAAAATAACGCTTACAAATATTTTTTATTTTCCTTCGTTGCTCAACATCTCACCTGTTTTACAGTTAAAGAAGCCAAAACACTCTCATGATCCGTACTATTCTGCGCCAATAAGAAAAAGAGAATCATGTGAAATCAATCTTTGAGGGGACTTTACAAAAAGAAAAGATACTGAGGCCAAATCGTTAGTTTTCAAACGTCAAGAATGTGGAAATTAAATATTTCCGCATCTATTACAGTTACAATAAAAACAAAAAAAAAAAAAAACAAAACATAAAAATCCCTTTAAAGTTGATTTTTTGCTCTATAGTTTATTAACTGATAATTTTGCTAGTAAGTAAATTGTTTTTGGGATATAAAATGAAAACCGAAAAAACGCACCTAAAATCCAAGTTGGCGGTTCCGAGCTCCACATTTGCCTACCACCGGAAACTTTTAGTATATGTTTATCAGAAGCCCTTTATGTACGTATGTGCAAATTTTCAAAACCATATGTTTTTTGTTTTTTTTTACCTTCACTTAGATCCAGTCACCCTTTCGCACCTGATTTCTAGTTTCAACAAATCAACTCACTCTAATGACCCGCACTGTTTCGCGCCAACAAGAAGAAAGAATCATATCAAATCAATCTTTGAGAAGCATTAGAAACGAGGAAAAAAATGGTCATTTTCAAAAATTCACTCTAAACTCTAAAGTTAAATCCCTCCGCACCTTTACAATACAAAACAGAATATTGATAGATTTTTTCTCCATCACTTTTGAGAAAACTACTTTTTAAGAAAAGAAAAAGAAGGGATTCAAACTATCAATTACACTTTTAGTATACAAAATGTGTGTATTTTCCACCCTGACTGTCCTAGTAAATCGAAAGCTTTACCGTTTTCTTTTGGGGGGGAGGGGGTAAAAAGGCATTTGTACTGACGGCACTAACGATATTTTGATTTTTTATTACAGGTTCGATACGATTGAAGAAGAGGAACCAAAGAGAGAATCCTTCGAAGAAATCCTCATGAGAGACATAAAAACTCTGAATGAATAAATATGATAGAAACATCATTTCCTGCCAATGGAGAGCGTATTTAACTGTTTTTATCAAGTCAATCTAAAGAGAAATTTGAAATACAGTTAAAAGTATGTGGATGTGCACTTGTAATAAATGAGAATAAATTTGTTTTACCTCTAACACTTTTCACGGGAAAGCGACATGAGCTCTTGCTTCCTGTTTTAGGTAAAGCGGAACTGCCACGCGAAATGATGTTAAGAAAAATGTACGCAGAAAACAAATTGCATAATTGCATGAACTGTTTTGTGACTCGAGACGTAAGTGAATATTTAAGTATGTATAACCAGTGCCCTCGTTTGAGAGTTCATGTCCGTCTACCCCCCCCCCCCCCAAACCGCGTTGTTATCCAATTTGTTCTTTTCTTTCTTTGTTCCTATAAAATGCAATAAGTAGATACAAAGGTCAACACAGTGTCGGGGGAGGGAGGCAGCAGGTCTGACAGTGCCTGTACTGTAAATATTTTTACCAGTACTGATAGAATCTTGTATTTGTTATATCTTTTAATTTCCAATCTGAAAACTGCGTTTTGCTCTTTAAAAAAAAAAAAAAAAAAAAAAGAGTTTTCCAGTATTGGTGTTACAGTTTTTGAGAGTTGAAAGATGTCTTTCCTTCACTAATTAGTAGTGTAAAAATTATTACAGTATCTATAAGTGCCACTTTGTACCAATTGACCATAAATGCAAAAGGGTTAATAGATTTGAGTCTCTTTCGTCTTGCCCTTACCTCTCCTGTAAAATCGGATGACCAGTCTAAAATTAAGTCCTAGCTACGGGTATGGTCCGACAAATCCCAGGAACCACCACACCAAGTCGTTGATTCAACTCAAAAGTACCTTGGTGACTAGTTCTTTTAGAACAAGAATGTTTCAGAAACCGTGGAATTTTTCTATAAATTTTAAGAAATAATTTGTCTGGGAGCCATTTTTTTTCCTGATATCTAAAGTTTTACAATTTATGTCGGTCTCTGAGTATGTACCCTTTGCCACACCCAGGGGGTACCCACCTCTCCTAAGAGCAAGGGCGCACCCCCCCCCCCACAAATGAGAAGAATACCCCTCAAAACACTCTCACCCTAAAAATTTCAATGCACAGTCTGCACCATGAGCCCCTCCCCCCCCTAGATGGGCACCCCTGGCCACACCCTCCACCTCTCAGGTGGTTTTCTTCAAAGAAAAACTTTAAAATAACAGGCCTTTAAACTAACCATTTAAACACAAAAATTTTAAATTTAATCTACCTTTAAAAAATACAAAAGTATTAGAGGTTGTGGACTTGTTCTCATTCGCTTAATGCAGAAAAAAAAAGAGGCTCAAGTGTCAAAAAAAAAAAAAAAAAAAAAAAAACAGCCATTGACCAAAAAAAAAAAGATAAAGAGCCGCTTCGCTCTTACTGAATGCTCTAATTCCTCCAGCCCTTAATTAGATTTTGTAACTGAGAAATGGAAGATCGTATTTTAAAATGTGTGTTCTATTCCTTTTAAAATTAAGTTGCTAAATTATTTGTTTTGCTTATTAGTTAGATTGTCGAAGTGACCTTTTTAAACGAGCTGGGTTCTCATCTTTGTTTTTTATTTTTCCAAAAGATGGCAGCACCAAACTTTATTCCTCTGCCTCTAAATTTCGGTGCTTTTCTTTTAACTTAGTAAATAAATACGCAATTTATTTCATAAGCTACATATTGTAAAACAAAGTACCATATCATTTTTTTGGAAATCACTTCATTATCAATCAATATTTGTAATTTTTATGCTTGCATCATTAATAATTTATACCATTTAATTAGTTTTCGTTCTAAGTTAACTTGATTTACGATTGAGAATGTCCAATAAGCGGCAATCATGAGATTCAGCCGGTCGAAAGAACCGGTTCTCAAAATAATTCAGTTTTGCCTATGGGTATTTTGAAATGTAAAAGTTATTTGAAAAATAAAAATCATAAGCTGTTCAATTGTGTAGCAAGAAATAATTAGTATTTCTGCACAAACGGTTTAAGTTTACTCGAATGCTCTTTCTCTTCAGGTAAAAAATAAAAATGTTAACGTTTACTTTAAAATTATAATTTTCAAAAAATAAATAAATACCGTTGTGCAGAAAAGTATAAAATATAATTCATTTATTTGTTTATTTATTTATTTATTTTTTAAATTTTTATTTATTTATTTATTTATTTTTTGAAATTCTAGAAACTATTCCTATAGCTCGGTTCGCACTAAAAAGTTTGAAATAAAATAAGTTTATGATTTCTTGATTACACTGCTAAAAAATTGCATTTTAATATCTTTGTAGGAAGGTTAATTAAGGCAGCTGATACAAATTAAATTAAAAATTTGAGAGAAGAAATTGAGGGTATATAGCTTTGCACGAATATCTTTTATCGCTTTATTTCTTCTTCTCTCAAATTTTTAATTTTAACTTTTGTTGGCTGAGAAATAAAGGTAGTAGAGTTGGTTGGGGTAAGTGAAACCCCTTTTCAGAACCAGTTCATTTGTGAAGCGTCATACAGAAGTTTTGAAAAAAAAAAAAAAAAAAAAACTCAATCAGGAAGCCTTAAGCTGTTAAATTTGGTACAGGTTAGTTTGGACCCTGGGAGAGAGATGCTCTTTGAAACGTTTCTTTAAAAATAATGTTGTCATATGTATTTTTATTTTGTTTTAATCGTAACTTGTATTTTAATCTGATTCTTCAGGCACTTTAAATTTTCGTGACCAAATAAGATGGCGAAGCAGTCTTCGGGGTTGGTGAGTGGCAGTGTTTCTTTCAGACCTTTTGCTCCGGGGGGGGGGGAGCACGGGCTTATTTAAGGGGACGGGGCACTTGAAGAGTTCGAGGGGGTCAATGGCGTATTTAAGGAGTGGGACACGCACCCCCCCCCCCTCCCAAAGAAAAAACTCAAAATTACAAATTGAAAGTTTTATGACTTCAATTTGTGACGTTACCTTCATGTTTGGCTTGGCTGCCCCTCCTGAAATAAATCCATCCCTGTATGCGGCCAGGTGTGGGACGATGTGAGTTTAAAAAACACTCCTGATTCATTTTTCGTTCCCATTGGAAAATACAAAAAAAAAAGTTATAAAACATTTCTTTATTATTATAAAATACTAGAAAGTAACTAGAAAAAAACTACATACAGTCTTACCAGTAAAACAGTTAAGTCACCGGATCGAGTTCAGCCTTGTAACGATAAAGCATTTCCCTGCATGTTAAACATTACCAAAACATACTATCAAATTATCATACCGTGGCACGAGTTTCATTGTTGAAACACGCGGGTTACTTCCTCATCGGCTATTATTTACATGAGGATACACAAAACCACTCTAAACGGGAAAAATATTATTTCATAGAGAGAGCGAGAAAAAATTAGTTTCAAAATGACAGTCCTCCGTCATACTGCAAATGCAATAGAAACTTTTTAATTTATAAAACACGCAACGAAGCATGAATATCATGAAATAAAATTTATTTAAAATTAAGCACATTTGCAGAAGCAAGTATTCGTTGAATTGCTCCTTCTGAAGTCGAATTGTGTTTCCTTAATGTCTTACAATTTCTAAAACTGACATGCAATGCAATGACATATAATAGAATAAAAACTGCTACGCAGTGAAGAAAAAAAACTCTCACTACGTTTCACAGGAAAAAAAGAAAAGGGAAATGATTAAAGCCCGGATTATGTGCGCTAAAAAATCAGGAAGAAATGCATGCATATAAGTGCACTAAAATACTTGAAAATATTCACTAAAAGCTAAAAAAAATATGGGATGAAACCGGATTTTTTTATTTTATTTTTTATTTTTTAACTAATACGAAGGAAAAAAAGTGAAGAAAAATCTTGGAAAAAACGCAGTAATATGCATTAAAAAAATACCGTTTTGCTCATTTATATGCACAAAACATCAAAAGGGACCAAAATTAGCGATTAACTAACTATACAGAGACGGTTTTGTAATATGTGGAAAAAAAAATAACTCAGCAAATAAATAAATAAAACTTAATTTAAAAAAATAGGGTTTTTAAAAACTTAAATATTTCTAATTTTTCGAATTGAAAAAATGTGTAATGTTACTAAATTTGAGCATGAGTTAACTTTTTGTCGAACAAGCATGCATGAGAACTTTCAAAAAGTTTTTTCTTTTATTTAAATTTTAAAGAAATGTTATGAGGGTAATGTAATGTTACCCCAAATTAGTTTCAATTTAGGATTTGGATTGCATCGTAAACAGAGGAGTAAGTAAGAACTATTAAATTGCTTAGGAGATAGAAATTTTTATTTCAAAAAACATATTATGTATGGAAGTTTATTAATTTTTTTAAACAACTTCGTTAAAGTTAGTTTTGATAAAGCTGTCAAGCTGAGAAAACTTGGAGAATGATTTCTGGACACCCATGTAAATTAAGTATTGGATTTCATTCTTTTATACAATTTTTAAAGCGAACATTACAACATTATCATGAGTTATTGTAAATAAATTTTTAAACTAAAGGAAAAATAATATATTGAAAAACAAAAACTTCCCTCAAAATAATTTGTTTTTTACTCTGATTGCAAAGATGATCGCTAAAGACAGTAAAGACTTCTGTAGAGAAACTTAAACAAGTTCAGTTCACACATTAGCAGCCTTCAAGTTCTAGAAGGATTATGAAATAATCCTTCTAATAAGTTCTAATAGGTTCTTCTCAGGGAAAATCCGCGTAGATTTTCAAAAGTTTTTCTACGATCCAACGAGATGTAACATGAGTGTCCGCAGCGTACCTTAAGGTTCCGATACGAACCTCACCAATGTGTTGTGTGAGTTAACAACTAGATAGATAATAGATAACATAATTCCAACCACCCCACAACAGCAATAAACGAACAAGAAACAAAAGAGGGTAATAAAAAGGGGGAACATATCTTGATCGTTAATTAATTGCACACATTTTTTCAGGAAAAAATGCTTTTATCTTCCAGCGAGGGACTTTCCATCGACAGTGACAAAATGGAGGCTACAGAGGCCTATACCCCGCCCCGCCCCCCTCGCATTGATAGAGTACCAAATTTTCTATAATTTCCTTTTTTTTTTTTTTTTTTGCATTTTGAAGATCGACGTTTTGAAACACTGATATTTTCTAAACTAATGTCTCTTCTCTGTGAGAAATTTTATTATAATTTTCAATTAAAATACAAAGACATCAATATCGAACTCAAAACATCGATGTTCCAAAAACATCGACATCGATGTCGGACCCCTACTAAGTCGTATGTGGAACACTAGGCATTAAAGCAAAAACATGCTATAAAAGATTCAACCATTTTCCCTATGAGATCTTATAAGGAACCGTATCCTCTGTGAAATGAAAACAAAAGTACAACTCAGAAACTGTATGTTTACAATTTTACATTCAAGATAGACCCTGAACCTCAAAAATAGATTATTTGCTGACAAAAAACATAAAGTAGGTTTAAAAAAAAATCTGAGCACTACTCAAGATAAATGAAAAATGCTGCGAATCCTTTGTACAGATTAATCCTTTTTCCACTACGTCTAAGATAATGTACTAAAAAGGAATGTACCCACTTCCGCAACAAAAAGCAGAAGCCTTTCGCCTTGTAGATAAAGTAGTATCAGTCCTTTAAAGGTAAAAATGAAGGCCTTCCATTTTCGTTTTCAGTTGTTTACATTATTCTGATCAATGGATCGGAGCTTTATCTAACACGTTTCTTTTGTTAAAGTGCTAACACGTTCACTTGATACAAAAAAGCGAACGGATTGAATGCAAAGATAATACTAGGGAACAATTGCTGACACTATTTCTGCCGGGTTCGGTTCGTGAGTTGTTTTAGAGTAAAATAGCCGTGTCGATTCCAGAACTGTGGTTAGTTTTCTTCTTCCCCAAAAGAAAAGGAAAAGGTACTACTGTCGTTGCATCAGGGGAAAAAAAGCTTTGAAGGTTTTTTTTTTCCTAAAATTTGCAAACAGTTCATTCATTGGTCCATGGGCGTAGCCAGAGGGGGCAGGGAGGAGCAACTGCCCCTCCCCAGAAGATGACCTCTGACTCCCACGCTCTTTCCAAGTGTCACCAAACATAATTTGAAATTGCAATTTTAGGACTTCTATTTCGAAAAATTTCCAAGGGAGAGTCACATAACCTCTTTTTCTACCCTCATCCTACCAGAAATAGCATAAATGTCAGCTTAGGGGAAGAAGAGGACTACAATTTCAAGCAAGTTCCGAGATTCGCACAGTGGGGGGGGGGGACAACTATAAACCACTATCATGTTGCGCATATGCTTGCCCTTCCCTAACTGGAATCCTATCTATGCCCATGCACTGTTCGATCTACCCAACCTTCTAGAACAATTGTTCCTCCTTCTAAATTAATACCAGTAGATAAACGTTATTCACCTGTTAGTACGTAATATTTATACAACAGCTTTTTTCTTCACTTCCGTAAGAAAACAAAATTGCTATCTGATATTTTTATTTAGCAAATCCTGTCATCAGTAGATGCATTTCTACACCCCAATTGTATAACAAAGTCACTTCGTTGCTAGCTTAACTTGGATGCCTTAAATTTTAATTTCAAAGAATTTACTAAACTTAATGTTTCTAAAAGCTTTTAGTTATAATTAGTGCAATCAGTGGCAATTACCATCAAGATAATATTAATAGATAACAATGTAATAAATTATTTTTTTCATAAATGCAATCGATTCATTTTTTACAATCAAATTGATACGCCAGAGGCCAGACGAGCACATGTTGCTAATTTATTTTCGTGCAGACTAACATTAAGTAATAAAAATAGCAATTAATAATGGTGATAGTGATTTTTTTATTATTATTATGAAAGTTTTTCAATAACAATACTAATAATCAAGGCGTCTTAAGCGTCTAAAAAAAGAAGAAAAAAAAAGTTTGACTACCTGTTGTTTCAGAACAAGGGTCTTTCATTGTGTTACACTGGATTTCCCAATTAATTTTGAAAAATGATTAGTTGGTAATTTATTTCTTGGCTCCTAACCATAGAACCACAAGAATAGTGTAGTAATGGGAAAATTTTACAAATAGCAATCGAAAGATCATATAAAGACATTTTTGGCGCAAAAATATTACCCTTTGGAATTGTGCGATGCACTTACGTTAGATAGCTTTCCTACTGCCCTGCTGTTTTTCTTGAAATATGCTAGGAGCAGTGGTGTTCCCATAGGGTATATTCCATATACGTCGTATACTCTCAAACATTTTTTACAAATATAGCGTATTCCCTCAAACTTCAAACATTTTTATATTATGACATGTTATGTACATGATCGCATACATATATTGTGCGTAATGGATTACTGGGAGTATACCCTCAGAAAAGTTGATGGGAACATCATTGGCTAGGAGACAAATAAAAATTAGAGACGTACCGAGTAGCACTTTGGCCGAGTACCGAGTACTCGGCCTTTCACTACTCGGCCGAGTACCGAGTTACCGAGTACTCGGCCTTTCACTACTCGGCTGAGTTACCAAGTACCAATTATGTTTTAAGAAGAACCACCGACACACATGTGATGCATTTTGAACTTATTAGAATAGTAGTATAGACCTCCTTGTCCATATAATAATTTTTAAAACTAAATTCCTGCTGAAATTCAATTACGCATTATATAAACAGTTTTGTTTGTGTCAAAAATTTTACGAAAAACTTATTTTTAAAATTAAAAATAAATAAATAAAAGGTATGATTAATCAAGTTGGAAATAAAACAAATTTATACCATCCGCCAAACATAAATCATTTTAATACAACAAATGTGCAGGAACACTGCAGACACGTGTTTCTGCCCCCCGCCCCCCGTTACAAGGAACGTCTTTTTCAGTGCATGACATGTGAGCTAAAGAATGTAAAGACATTCGACAAAAAGATCTGACTTTTGTCGGATGCCTTTAAATCCACGAGCTCCCATTTTGTGCATTGGAAAAGGAATTCCTTGTTCCAAAACACGTGTCTGCAGTGTTCCTGCACTGTGCTTTTAACGTTGTTTTATTTCCTTTTATTTTTTAAGCAAAAGTATTTTTATATTTTTTATAACTAATTTTTGTTTGTAACAAAAATTCATTTTTAATATAAAAATTCCATATTTTCTATACTTACCTTTTTTGCATATTTTTTAATAAATAAGTTTTATTAACTTTGGGGACATTAAAATAAAGATTTATTCCATTGAAGCATTACAAACTTCATTATTCTCAAAATTTAAATTTGACTTACAAATTTTAATTGTAAATGATTGCAGAATATAATGCTTGCTCTTTTTTTTTTATAAATTTTAGTATCTGCCTTGGACAATATTCAATTTTTTGCAACTACTCGGTATTGGTCGAGTATCTGATCAGAATTTGGCCGAGCAGGCCAAGTACCGAGTAGTTACCGAGTACTCGGTACGTCTCTAATAAAAATGCAATGTATTCAGGGTTGTCCGACTTCTTTACTCTAAAATCAGTCTGACTCCGAGTCCTTCACCCCAAAATCGGTCCGACTCCGACTTTGACTTCACAAGCCCTGCCAGAGTAACTGGCTCTGAGGGAAAATGGTGGACTCCGAATCCTTTACCCCAAAATCAGTCCAACTCTGACTTTAAACCCCGGCAGAGTTGCGGACTCGGAAGTAAAACGATCGACTCCGACTCCTTTACTTCAAAATCAGTCCGACTCCGTTTCCTTCCCACCAAAATCAGTCAGACTCCGACTCTTACTCCACAAATCCTGGCAGAGTTGCGGATTCGGAGGGAAGATGATCGACTACGATTCCTGTACCCCAAAATCAATCCGACTCCGCAGCTCTGATATGTAACTTTATGCTTATTTCCCTGCTCATTCACGTCAATGGTGTTCTCGCTGAATACTGGAGAATTTTTGGAGGCAAATGTTTTGCAGTGAAATTTATTTTACATCTCATATTCTCTTACCGCCTGCCATGTTGGATTTTATCATCAAAAATGTCAACAAATTTCGTGGTACCACGAATAACAGTTGGTTCTTCATTGTCTGCTGCTGAGAAATTTTGTGGCGAAATGAAAAATATTGATCGTTCTCATAATCTTAATTTGACACAATTAATCGAAGATTGGTTTAGTTCCCCTTTCGACAAAAAGCTTAACTATTATTAAAATGAATAGAAGTAGAATAATCAGTGTTTGCACCTAGCGTTAATCAACACTCTCACGACCAAAGTTTATCCTACGAAATAGATGTTTATTTGTTTTAAGGGCGGTACGGTGTGGTGAGACCGGCTTGAAGTTTTGAAGGTGATAAAACCGATAGTGATTAAGATTTTAAAGTTCGCTGAATATCGTTGAATGATTTTTAATTGTGAAATAAACCGAAGACTGATTTGAACCAGGAAACGTAGCTTGTATTTACGGAATCCAAGTTGCAGTAGTAGTTGAACCTGATTTCGAGTTGTTTTGCTGATTCAAAACTTTTGTCAGAGCGATGTGCATGATTTCAAAACTAATTACTATCTTGCTCGGTATCGTACGATAAAGATTGATTGAGTTGATTTGATATTGCGGAGACAGGACGAAGTTGGATTTACTGATCAGCATTCTTGGGGAAGTTATTTAAAAATGTTAAACTGGAACTGATTTCCCTCATCCTAATTGTGATCAGGGAATGACTAACTGAAAGTGAGGCCCAAGGCACACAATGCTTTGGAGGCCTCTATATTCTATCACTGGCCTCTGTATTCTATCACTGGCCTCTGTATTCTCTCACTTTAAGTCAACGCAAAATAATGTTAAAATAATATTTGGCAATATTTAAAAGAGGTATACCTTCAATTAATATATCATTAATTTTTGTTATTTTTCCAAAAATACATGATTTTTTAATGCTATGCATAAGATTTGTAAAATTTGCGGCCCCTTAGGAAGATGGGGCCTCCGGCCCAGGCGTAGTTGACCTATGCGGTAATCAGGCCCTGATTGTAATTATAATGCGGATTCTAATGCTGATATCGTGGTTTGAAACAATAGCAGGGCATTTTGAACTTGATTTTAGAGCTGAACAAAGTTTTTTAAATGTTGATATAAAAACCAGGGCTCCTTACAAAATTTTATATTTCGTATTTTTTGCATAATTAAGTTTTAAAATTTTTAGATCTGATTATTATCATTGTTCATTTCATCTTGCTGCATATTCATTAACGTTTACATAGGGAAGACCGACACCATTGAATGAATATTTACGCGCAATTTGATTTTCGAAAATTCATAGCTAGGGATGTCCCGATGAGAGGTCACAGGAGGACACTAGGACTTCATCAAAATTTCCTTATTCGACAAATTTTCTCTAACGATTCGGCAAGATTTGTTTTCCATTCGGCAAAATTATCCGCGAAACTCGGCTTTCCATTCATCAAAATTATCATCATTCGGGGGAAACTTGGCGTTCCATTCAGCGAAATTGTCATTATTCGGCAAAATTAAATTCCATTGGGTAAATTGAGACTTTCCGCTCTCCCAAAAATGTAAGTTCTGGGCGCCCCTGTTCATAGCATCTTTAATTATTGTAGCATTTGGTACATGACAGTAAAAACATCTTAATTGACATATGGGGCAGTGAAAAGCAAAGGGATGTAAGTGGACATTTTTACGTTTTGAGTAAAACGCATATAAATATAACTTCCTAGGTAGGCTTCCGTTGATTTTTTTTTTTTCTAAATCATGCTGCACAGTACCACCTACTAGGGTTACTAGTACTATCTCTTGCCCCAAGACAGAGGAGAGGTTCATGTACCGATTGTATCTCCAAATTTTTATTTTTGATACTTACACACCTTTGCTTTTCACTGCATCATATGTAATTACTTTTTTAAAAATTGGGAGAATTGTTACGGCTGTGCTTCAGTTATTTAGATTTGAAATGAAAAAAGAAGAAGAAAAAAAAGATGCTTTATCAGAGGTGCCCAACTAGTGTGGTGGGGGGGGGGGGTCCTGGCGCAGAATGCACCATGGAAATTTTTAAAGAGGTTTGTTTTGAGGGGCATTTTTCACTTGGGGGGGTCTTTGCGATATTTAGGGGGATCGCCTTTGCTCTAAGCCCCTGGCTTCATACCAGTGAATGAACACCCCCAACCAGTAGAAACACACAGCATTTTCTCGTCGTTTACTTTTTAAAAATGAATAAAAGGAAGTGTGTATCGGTTTCGGAAACGTACCGTCGGAAATCTTCACTACCGAAATCGTGAAAAAGCGCTGTTTTTTGGGATCTTTAGTGGAAAGTCTCCTTTAGAACAAAAAAAAAAGCTATCGAAAAATCGGTTCTTTTATTTAGGAGCAACTATGTGGCCAATACAGACACGTCTTACAACCTTTGAGCAGAAATTAGTAAATGGAGGGAGCAAGTTCAATCATTAGTTTAGCAAAAGCTGACCCAGAGATCCCACGTGACTCAACAACGACGAATGGTTGGCGCGTTTTGCGTGAAACAAGCGAAAAAAACGTGATTTCTTCCGATGCCTTGCTTTAAAATCTATCACGTGACTTGGGGTCTGGGTTTCACGAATGAAAGTCTTCTCTCCCTCCATTTTACCTCTCCTTGTTGTCTCCGGGGCAGGGGAGCTAGAGGGAGGTCACTGCGACTTCCCCAAAATTTCCTTATTCTGCCAATTTTGCCTGACGATTCGGCAAATTTTGGAGTTCCATTCGAAAAACTGAGAAATTCCGCTCTCCCAAAAATTTAAGCTCGGGGCACCCCTGGTGTTAAGAATAGGTATAATGAAACACTATGAAACGTTTTTCACGATTTATGGTGCAATTAAGAGACTTTTCTTTTTACATTACGAGTTTCGGCAATTTTAGGAAATAATTGAAAACCGGCTAGCACCAGCTTTTAGATCTATATTGCATCGCTAGTGCAGATATTGTTCGTGCGAGATCGTTATCGTGGAAATAAGAATGCCGGAGAACTCGAAAGACGCAGGTATCCATTCTTTCTAATCTCTTTATTCGAAAAATCGAACGTAAAGGGTTGATTTAATTGTATTGCGCTTTCAGTCGAGGCCTTCATGTGCGTCAGAATCTTTTCAAAAACTTTCGTAAACAATAAAAAAGTCGTTGCAAGGATTATTTTTAGTACAAGTTTAATGACTTGTTTGTTTTTGGAATTGTGTAAAATTGTTTTCATTTTATTTTGATTGGTATTAGGTTAAATTGCAGAATTCTGTTTATGTGTACGAGCGTTGGTGGGGGTACATTCTCACACTTTACTCACTCTGGGCTTTAAAAAAATGAAAATTAATTAGTTAAACAGGGACAAACTACAAAATATACATCATGAAAAATATTAGTTTGAACAAAATTTCCATTAGGCAGGGAGTATACTTTTACTTTTAAAAATAAAATAAACTATATTTTAAAAAATAATATAAATTTGACACATTTTTAAATTTTACTAAACAGTTACTTTATAATTATTGATTACAAATAAGTAAAATTAAATTCATTTTTAAAAAAAGGACAAATTACAAGATATCGCGATCAGAGAAATAAAACTTATGAATTTAATTATTTTAACAAAGATTAAAATACATTTCATTATTCACTTTGAAATAAATAAATAAAATTGTTTATTAAATAAATTAATTAATTAAGAAATGTGAAGAGCTGAATTTTTAAAAAATGCATAAATACATAAAACTAGTCGAAAACGTTTTTTTTTTGGGGGAGGGGGCGGGATTGAGATGCGGGTGCCCTTCTGCCGGTGCCTATAGCCATAATGAGGACTGCGTCTGATGCGAGAATAATGAGTGTCAATTTCCAACATTGAAATCTCGTAACCCCCCCTTCAATGCTGCATCCGGAAAAGCAACAGATTGAATTCAACAATTTCTGGGCAAAACTGTACAGTCGTGGTTCATGTATATACAGTAGACGCCGGTTAATTGAATCAGTGGTTAATTGAATCAACCGTTTTAATGAATCAAATTGTCCAAAACAGAACTGAATGCAGCTTTATTGAATTTGCCGCTTTATTGAATCAGCCGCTTTATGGAATCAGAACTGTTTCGAACAAACGGAATTCGTATAAGTGGTGGCCACTGTATATGTTTGCTAAAGCGCAAATTTAAAAGGGAATTAACGTTTCGCTAAATGAGAGAGAGAGAGAGATAGAGAAGCACCCCCTCTCTGATTGCCAAGTATTCTTTCATTCTCTCCTTAAATCAGTTCCAAATTAGTTTCAAAACTCGTGAGTTCGCACACTCTTAAGCCATATCCTATTTTCTACGGACTCTACCACCAATATAGTAGAAAATTCAGTTTGTTTTCTAATGAATTCGTGATATATGTTAGCTATAATAAAGTTTTGTGCGATATTATTGGTGGAAGAGCCCTTACAAAAGGGCTGAAGAATAAGAAACCTGTATTTTTGAAACTGATTTGATATTGATTTAAGAAGGGAAGGAGAGGATGCTTGATGGTATAAGTAAATGCTGTTCATTGATAACATAGTACCCGAAGACTCTGAAAATTTTTAAAGAAAAACATAAAAATCATCATTTTCAACATCCAGAACAAAAGTAGCTACAGATTTGAGCCAAAATGTCGACCTAAATGTTGCGACTAATTTGGGCGTAGGCAATAGTTCTTTTAGAATACAAATGCACGAAGGGAGCACCAGCTTTTACTTGTACCTGAAAATCACCTTGACTTTGTCAGCCCCTAAATTGTAGTTCTTAGTTCTCAAATTTTGAAACAGGTATACCAAAACACTTGTTTTGGTAACTATACTTCAACGCAAAGCTTGCCCAATCAATCATCTGAATGGCTACATTTAAGCAGTGGCGGATCCAGCCGATTCTTTTGGAAGGGGCCATCCGAAACTTTTAAACAAACTCCCTAGGGCCGAATTTAGCTCCATGCCGCCATTAGGCAAATTTAAAATCTGCCGCTCCCTCCCCCCTAAAAGAAGCAAAATATCCTTGACTCAAAAAAAAAAACGTAAACAAATGTTCCCCAGATTCAAACCGTCAAACTTATGAAGAAATGATGGCGTTTCACATTCTGAGGCGCCCCGATGAAATGATCACAGTGATCTCCCAAAAAGTTTTTTATTCGGCAAATTTTGCTGACGATTCAGCAATACCATGATTGAAAAACATTTGACTTTCATAAGATGTGTGAAAGTGAGCCTTATTAAATTACAAGAAAAAATTGTCTCAGTGGAAAATGAAAGAATGCTAATATTTTACTTCCAGGAATATCAATTTAATGTAAAAAATGTGTATTATAATAGCAAATTTGCCGCCCCTGAAAGTTTGCCGCCCTAGGCAGCTGCCTACTCTGCCTACTGGAAAATTGGGACCTGGTAACTCAACAGAAATTTTATTAAAATGAAGTTTTAAAAACTCAATTTTCGGGGTATTGAGACATTAGGTGCGGGGGTGGATTTAGGAATCTTCCTCTAAAATGTTTCAAAATTTAAATTTCTGAGTAATTTTTGAAAATTAGGAAACTAAAAACGCATTTTGTCTATTTTTGATGACGGAGAAAGGTCAGGTTTCGGGCGCTGGCCACAAAATACTTTTTGAAAATAAAGCTTAGAAACCAAAATATTCTGTGATTATACATTGAGAAGTTAGAAGAGGAGGGGAGCTCTTCTAGCTCTTCAGCTGTCCAGCCTAAAAATGCACTTTTAGATAATGTTTGCTTACATTAAAGGAAGTGTGAAGGTGCTTAGAATCCTTCCTTTCTGGAAATATTTTGCCTTTGAGGCTCTAAAAATTCGATTTTTAACTATAATCATGCATATTTTAGAAAGGGATGGAAGATTCGTGAGCTCCTCCAAAAAACCTCTTTTTAAAGTTATCATCACGGTATAAACTAGGGAGGAAGGGGGGTCCTATCAAAACTCGTTTGTAATTGAAATCCCAAAAAATTTCATTTAATTTGCTTTTAAGCAAGTTAAGTAATAAGGGCTGGATAAGCTAGTTTCCGTTGACATTTTTTCCAAATAAAAGACTTAAAATGCAAATTTTTGCTACATATTAAGGCATTTGTGAAAGGGCATGGGAAAAGGGGGTTCTCTCCCTAGTTTCGAAATTAAAGCCATAAAAACAGAAATTTAGGCTCTCTTTGGTCTTGTGAACAATAGGTATATTCTGACAACCGCAGCATTTAGAGATCTTCCAAGTGTCTGTAGTTGGAATCAAGAAATGATGTAAAAGATGGAGAAACATTTTGGAAATAAAAGTTCTGTTCTAACGATAGGGATATAATTTATCTCCCAATTAAGGCCAATACTTCTTTTTCAGTAAAATACATGTGTTAAATTTTGTTATCTTCTCATAATATTTTTTTTCTTTTTTTTCCTTAAAAAAAATTTCTACAATGACAAGGCTTTGGGAGGGGCCATGGCCCCCATGGCCCCCCTCTAGATCCGCCCCTGCATTTAAGACCTATTACACACAGGGAAGGGTAGATTCTCTTACATTCCTGAATTTCGAAGCAGTTTTTAAAGCTCCACATATAATAAGGGGGGAGGGAATGGTATCGCTTAGCATACACCACATGACATACAATATACCGACTGGTTATCCTATCCAGAAACTGCAATTTCGTCCTTGTAATGGACTCATCAGTCTAGAATATGGAATAACCGAGCTGTAGTAGGTAGATGTCATCTTATTCAAGCTGAGAAGGACAACAAACTAGTAAATCTCACCTTCGAGAGTCCCCAGGCGTGGTGCGATTGGACTCGTAAATTGGAGACAAAGCCTGAGTATTTAGTTATTAGTTCTGCCTTAGCCCTGGCTTAGGGGTGGTAACTGACTGCTTAATTGTTCCACACTATATCAGGACTTATATTTGCCAATAACGATTGTACATCATCTGGAGTTTAAAAATTGCAAACGAAATCGGTAGATAATATTGATCACACCTGTACAATCCAGAAAAATATGTTGCAACATGAATTTTGTTCATGTATTTTTTTTTATTCAATTTTTATCATTTCTATGTTTTTAGTGTGTAGGGGAATTTTCATGCAAGTGTTTTTCTAGTGTGACCTTGAGTGTAAGATATATCTTTCCCTCAGGTCATTAAACCAGAGCTTTATGTAAGTGCAAAATGGACCCACTAGAGTTCGTTAATTTGTTGTTTCAAAAGATATATTGTCGCGTGCCAACAAAATGCGTGACTACAAAAAAGAAACTTTTCATGCCATTTCAACAGATTCCAGATAATTCACGATAGTGATATTTGCAATTCCTTTTGTGAAATCATATTTATGAAAAATAAAATTCTATCTGAACCTTATGATAACCATTCCCAACGCCTGGTTCTGATGCCGATAACAGTTTTTTTTTCTCCCCACATCTTGAAAGCGGTTGATTATCAGATAAAATCTTCCTTATTAGGATTCACACCGAACAGCAAATCATCAGGCGTTGGATTTCTATCAGACAATGCAGAAGGGAACAATTGGGAGATTGCGAAGCTCCCCCCAAATAAGGTGGTTGCCCATTAGCCATACCAAAAGCGGCTCGCTCTCAAGGAGACATCTCGGTGGCTTACCAAAAGCGGCTCGTTTTCAAGGAGGTACCTTGGTGGCATACCAAAAGCGGCGTGTTCTCGAGGAGGTAGAACGCTGCATACCAAAAGCGGCTTGTTTTCGAAGATATTTCCCAGGATCGGCCCACAATTGCTGCATGGTTCGATGTTTCTCGAAAATTTGAGAAGGAGAAGAAATGTCATGTGTCGAAATTGCTCAATTTTGTTTTCTTGTTGTTCTGCGTTTCTGTTGGCTAGCAACAAAAGTCGGTAAACAATAATAGTCCCAATAGGGGAGTGGAATAATTTTAATTTAGTTTATTGTAAGTGCAGTTGCAACATTCAAAAAGTATTTACTACAGATATAATCACTTTCTGAAGATTTTAGTTCTTAACCTTTTCTGCCCTTTGTGATTAAAATATGTGTACATATACGTACTAATATATTATGTGATTAAATTGTACTTAAATAGTTAGCACGCAGAGTTAGTGCGCAGATTTTTGTATGCATGGAAATGTTTCCTTCTATAAACACGACATAAATACTGAGCCGTTTTTAATGAAATTATCCCGGATAAAATTATAGAACGTTGAAAAAAAAAATCTGCACCAAAAATCTGAGAGCACGAATGAACTTTCATTTGTACTTGGCTACAACTTGATCCTTGTCATCGTTCGAAGTTTCTAAGTCAGGTACATGAAACCTGCAACTGTCTAAAACGGAAAAAAAAGGCAGCATTGAACAATTTTGTACCGACTAAGAGAATCAATATCAGACATTAATAATTATGTTTATAGACCTCTCACCAACCTTTTCGCACTTACACTTTCATTTGCAAAACAGGTGATGCAGCTCAAATTAGAAATTTTAAAAAAATACTCAAATGAGTGAATCATCGTGTAGAACACTCGTGATCAAATCACAATTTCAAAGGGAAGAAAACTAAATCCAAATCGGTTCATTCGTTTAGGACAGGTGTTCTCGAACTGGGTGCCGCGCCATCCTGGTATGCTGTAAGAGGAGGCAAGGGGTGCCAAGAGGTGTCCGTGATATCAATATATGTGTATGTAAGCAGATAGAGTAGGGTGCCACGAGAAAATTCTAATCCTGGAAAGGGTACCGCGAATCGAAAAAGTTTGAGAACCCCTGGTTTAGGAGCTACCATGCCACCGACACAGAGAAGTTTAACTTATACAACCCGAATTCAAAATAATAGAATACTTTTAACGTTTTGGGAAAAAGTGTATTTTAACCAAATATAAGTGCAAAATAGGTATTTAAACAAATGTGCCACCTTTCATAGACCTTAAAGTTTACATTTCATTTCAAATATATAGTTAATTAAAAGTAGTCTCAAACAGAATAATTCAAAAGTTTATGGTGATGAGAGTTTACATTGAGTCAAAAAATTAGAATATTCAAATTAAAGGGGGAAAACAATTTCAAAAAAAAAAGCAATATCAATACTTGAATGTGTCATTTTTTACTGGATTCAAAATTTTTCAATCCTTTCACATACGGATTCTACCACCTAGTCTAGCCTCCATATATCGAACTTCCACATATCGAAATTTTCTATATATCGAAATTCCAGCAAATTAAATATTCATTACATAGAAAAATTGTTTGTATATATCGAAAAAATCTCTATATATCGATTTTTTTTCGAGACATTCGTAGATTTTTTTCCCACTTCAGACTGTTTGTCTCATGAAAAATGAAGTTTAGGGGAGAAAATTATGTTTACTAAAGGTTGCTAAGAACTCATAAAAAATATAGGTTTGATGGGTATGTAGATAGATCGTTGTTCCGTTCTGGAGTTCTTAAATTCCCTCAAGTTTATTTCAAATCTTAATTGTAACCAGTAACACTGTAAAATCAGTTTTAAGTTATCCTTTTTGTCTGTTGATTGTCATTCCTAGTCTTTTTAGCTTCAGTAAAAATCATTCAAGTTAAGTAGATTGATTTTTTACTTTTCTCTCGATTACATTGTCAAAACGGAAATCCTCTCATGTTGCGAATCAAGTTGAACTGCCACAGAATGAAGACGTATGAAGGCACAAAAATTTAATTTCTGTTAATTTTTCAGTTATTAACTTTCGTTTAATCCGATGCTCGTATTAATTAGAAATTGGGTTTCATGCACGAAAATTAGCTTTGATTTTAATGTTTCAGGAGATTTTTATGATAAAATAAGATCGTTTCTGTGTATCAAAATTTCTGTATTTCGATTTTTTTCCGGTAATTTGTTACTTCGATATATGGAGGTCCGACTGTATTTACATTCATCGCTTCTCTCTGTCTCTCTCTCTCTCTCTCTGACACTGTTTCCATACTCTCTTCAAAGAGGCAACGAGCTCAATTTTGTTGACGGGTACTCGGTGTTGAACCGCTTTCTTTAGATTTGACGGTATCAAAAATTCTTTGATCGTTTTGAGATCGGTAGAATTGCTTTAAGTTTAATACCGAAATTTCTTTTTCTGTTTAAAATCTACAAGTTGATTTAGAGATGTGACATGGAGTAGAATCTTGCTGAAAGATAAAATGTGTCACTGAATGTGTCACTGCTGTGTCACCGATGAAGTATCATGCAGTATTATTGATAAACAGCGGAAGTCACACGTTGTTTTATTTTAAGATACATACAAGCGTTCAATTCCAGCAGCCCTCTTGCACCCACACACCATAAAGGATGTCTCAAATTTGAGAGAACGTCTTACTCAAGATTTCTCATAATACGCTTTATTTTTTAAACGCCAAACTTGAACACCCTTTTTGTCCACATTTCAAAAAAAGATTCATCACTGAATATAACACTTTTCCAACCTTGTTGCCTCTATATGAGCTTCTCTTTGCTCCAGGAGAGTTGTGCACGTTTCTGCTTAATGCTTATCTTTGGTCTTACTTTGTAGATCCGCAATTGCGACTGCAGTTTATGCAACTATCCAAGTGTAGTTGGCGTGGACACGATAACTGTAGATTCTTCCCAACACTTATGGACGTAAGAGGCATTTAAACTATTTCTGACGATTCATTTTCATTTGGGTTCATCTCTGCCAGTTGTTACAATTTTTCTACCTCGTTTACTTCGGTTACTTTTTAGTTGGTCAGTTCTTCTATATTAATTTAAAATCTTACATACCGTAGATTCTAAAACGTTCATTTAAATCGAGTTGGATTGTTTTTTTTCTAACTTTAAGCAATGATACAATACGTAACTTCGTTTTTTCCCAATTTATCCCCCTTGACGACCCATTTTGAGCAATAGAAGGTTTTTAAAAAGGCGGAGAATTATCCGGGCGATAAGCTTCATACATGTGACAAACTATCAGTCAACAGGTACGCAAATATTTTCGCTACTTTTTAAAAATTTACATTGAATGAATAGATTAATTTCTTGACCTATATGAAAAATCTGTTTAATATTCCAATGTGTTAATGATCCATAAGTTGTTAACATAATGTCCGCAAAGTTGTTGAAATTGATTCACCCAATAGCTTGTTTTATTCTTTTTAATTTGTATCCGTTCATTTTTCCCGACTCAAGGAAGGACAAGTTTTGTTCAAACAGTTCAGATATTCTATTATTTTGAATTTGGGCTGTAGCACCCCTTTTTTTGCTTCGGGGACTAACGAGATATCACACATCTTTCTTACTACAGTCGATCTCCAGCACTGGGCAATCCGGCCGAATCCAACTCTGCCACATTCCGGCAGGACGGAAAACGCCCACGAAAAAACCCTGTTGCTCGTGCATTCCCAATAAATAGGCATTTTTATAGGCAAAAGGTCTAGTATCCTACAAGTTGTGTCATGGTATGGGTAGGATTAGGATCAATGACCGTACGTCACTTGTGTGCTTCCAAACAAGACTATGACGGCTCATGATACATTAATGTTGTTCTAATGCCTCATGTTTACATGTTCTTTGGTGCTGTGGGCGATAAATTCGTTTTCATGAATGGCAACGAAACATGTTATTGACAATCGCCGTCCAGGAGTGTCTATCTCACTCAAAATATTCAACCCATCGGATGGCCAACACGTTCTATGGATCTGAATCACATTGTAAACGGCTGGGATGCTTTGAGGAGCAGTCTTGCTGGTCGGTCAACGCCCTCCAATAAGCAAGGACACATTTATCCGTGACTGACAGAATAATGGGATAAATTACCCCTACAGTTACTGAATAATGTTGTGTAAAGCATCACATGACGTGTGGAAGCTTGCATCTCTCTCCATGGTAGCCATATCGACGTCTTACGTCGGAACGCCTGGGGGCGATAATTACATTTATTCACTTTTACGTATTCAGTCCAAAATAACCGTTTCGTCCTTTGAACACTTTTCAACACCTTATGGATATCAGAGCACAGTAAATTATCGTTATTGCAATGTTCTAGAGTTCTGGCATTAATTTATTTCACTTGGCATCGAATTACACTTACTTTACCACATAGCCCATTGCAATCCGTCCTTAGCAATTGTCCACCAGTGTAGATATAAGATAGGGAGTAAAGGGCTGCCTATTAAAAGAAAAGAAATGCAAGTAAATTTCGTTAGGCTTAGAGTCATGTTATTTTCTGCACACCAAGAATACAGTCTCTGGAATGTCGAATTCAGGATATTATTCAATTTATGCTGATCCTTTTTTATTGCACTGCACCAAGTAGATAGCAAAATCGTCAGTAAAGACAACTGTAATAGTCAATCCATCAGAAATCAAGGCGTCAGGAAGGTCCTCAATAAACATGTTGAATAGTGTAGGACTGATTACACTACCTTGGGATAGACCAGTTTCAGTTTGTTTATAACAATAAGTGGCATTCCCTTAACGGGTGGCACAGAAACGCTATGGGAAGGAAAGCTCTTAATCCATGAAGGCATATTGCTGCAAACTCCCATGGATTGTAATTTATGAATACAATTGAGTCCTTTCTTTATCGACCGACTCAAAAGAGTGACTTGTTGGATTGTAGACTGATATTTTCTAAAACCATCTTGAGTTGGAAACAGAAGACCATTTAATTCAAGATACCGATTTAGGCAAGACGTGATCATTCCTTGCATGACCTTCGATAATATAGTACTTGTCATCAGGACTGCCAAAAACCAAGGCAAGCCCCTTGTCAGTTTAACTAAAAAACTTGCCAATTTTATACTAATCCGATTCCGAGCCGCCCCCCCCCCCCTCAAGGGACGGGCCCCTAGTTTCCTACTAGCCCGACGTGGCTTCTCGTTCTACTTGTTATGGAAATAGCTGGTTAAATCATGTGCGTTACATCTAATGAAAAGGCACATTAGGAATCATTAAAAATAGGAAAAGAAAAGAAAGCAATAGCAGTGATGTAAAAAATGTCTCTAAACTTGCCGAATCGTCAGCAAAATTTATAGAATGCAGAATATTTTTGGGAGGTCAGAAAGAACTCCCGTGGCCAGGGCCGGATTAAGCCAGTGCAGGACCCGTAGCAAATGTTTCCAAGGGGCCCTCGTTTTCGATTGATATAGTAAACAATATAGCACTTCTTCATGGAGACGGGAGGTGTACTTATAACATACATGAATATATAAATGTGGATATAGTTTTAGAGCTTTACGATGGTTATGATCCCCTTCTATTGCACCTCGTCTTCCCATTACTACACGTTTTTAACTATTAATTCCAAAAACGCAATTTTTGGACGATATAGAGAAAGGGGTTGGTCTGGTGGCTTTCCCCCAGAAAATTTTCAAAATTTCAATTTAAAAACTCAATGACCCCTGATCATATTAGGAAGGGAAGATTCGGAACAGTCCGTATGCAATAAACGAATCTTGCATATATCCAAAAGATTTTCAACTGGCTTGATATCAGGGAGGTTCCCAGGTCATTCCAGAGTCTCGATTTGGTTCTTATACATGAATTTCTTGATCATTTCGGAAAAATGGAAACGGTCTAAATCCTGCTGGAAAATCCCCGTTCCATCTAGGTATAGTTGTTTCAACTCTGGTAAAACCTTTTTTTCCAGAATGGTAATATATTGGTCAGAACACATCATACTCTAAACAGGCTGCAAAGTACCAACCCCATCGTAACCAAAACACCCCCAAAACATTCTTTTGAGGTCGTTTTACGAATTGGTTCATGTTCTTTCGCCTGCACGAGTTGAGTTCTTTGACCAAGGACAGTGAAATTGCTTTCGTCGCTATAAATAGTAATTTGTTCAAATATTCAGCGGTCCAATTCTTACATTTTAAATCCCACAAGTAGCACATTTTCTTCATTCATTGGGTTAGAAGCTGTTTCTTCATCGGCCGATAGGCCGGTTGACAGGCTGCAAAAAGGCGCCTACGAACAGTAGATGAGCTAATATTTATTCGATTATCTTTTGAATCCCTATCAAATGCTGTGTTAGTCTTTCGAGGGTCTTTTTTATTTTACATAAGTAGAAAAGAGTCATCTCTTGGTGGTAATTTCGTTTTTCGGTCACATTTCTCTCTCCGCTTTTTAAATATGTATCCTGTTTCTCTACTTTATTAAATAAAACGGTTCACAGTTGCAATACTAGCGCCAACTACCTTTTAAATCTCTCTATAGGCGTCGGAAATAGTAACAATCTTTGCACCCCTTCGCGGTGTCACATCCATCGCTGATGAGAGTGAAATCTCAACTGACATGATCATAGCTGCAGCTTCCATCTTCGGAAATTCCGACACATGCTCTCTCAGAACCCCTCTGATTGGTGTAAATTGATGACAGATAAATGATTTATTCATTCCATAAACAGTTTTACAAACTTTAGTTTAATTGGTGAGGAATACTTGGAATGATTTTAAAATTAATGAAAAGAAAAGTTTTGTTTCAGTTAATTTGCACAAGGGTGTAAAACCACGGTTTGAAACTTAAAGTCAGAATTGTTTCTGGGGGAGTTCAGACCCTCATCCCTTTCTCTAATCTTCCCAAATAGCTTGAAATTTTGTTTTCAGCTATACCATGGATCGATCCCTCAAACCTTTTCCTCTCAAAGATAGCCTGAAATTAACTTCAGTTTTGAGCACAATTTCAGGAAAGAACCCCTTCCCCTTTCCTCTATTGTTATGAAACAACAAAAACTTTCTTTTTTTTTAGGTTTGAATAGCTGAAAGTTTTAGGACCCTAACTATCTTAAATTTCTTAAGATACCTTAAAATTGACTTCATTTCGAGAAAAAAAAAAAAAATCCAGAGAAAACCCAGTTCTCCGTTCTCCAAACTTTGCCTAAAATTCTAATTTTTAGGTCAGTTTTGAAACTTTTCTGACCCAACGGAGCTTTTTCTCCATCCACTAAGAAAGATCAACTAAAATTGCGTTTTTAAGACTTCAATTGGGAGAAATTTCTGGAGAGCAATCTATCGAAAAAATAAAATTATTAATTTACCTGAGCATTTGGAAAAGCTAAATCTAAATAAAATGAAAGATAGAGAGAAATTTAAACAGGTTAAAGTACGGAAAGTAGGTTTTTTTTTCCCTTGAATTTTTTCTTATGGCATGGGGTCCCCAGAAGCACGGGGCCCGTAGCATTTGTTACTTCTGCTCTATGGCTACTCCGGCCCTGCCCGTGGTTTCTCATCAAAGCGCCCTGCACCGGTGAGCATCCCCCCCCCCATTTATGTCCTAGCACATTCGAAACTCCTTAGAAAAAACTGCAGGTTTGGCAGGGGTGCCCACTCCTCCTAAGAGCAAGGATTCACCCCCTCTTAATATCGCGAAGGCCCCCCAAAAGCAACAACCCCCCTAAAAAAAGAAAAATACCACTCAACACCCCTTTCTCCCTTAAAAATTTCAATGGCTTCTTAGATGGGCATACCTGGGTTTGGTCCCAACCTTAAACATACTAACCGTGTTCTACCTTTTGTTACTTCACGAGGGATAGAGCTCACTATCTGCAAAGCAAACCCACTTATCGCTCCAAAACACGATTCATTCGTGCACGTGACAATCTCGTTCCTCGAAGCTGATTAAGCTATCGCAGACACTTTCTTGAACTTATCCGAAACAGAAATAGCTGAGTGCTTCAGTATTATCGATCTCGAATACGACGCAGAATTCAATTAATTACAAAGAAATTAAAACGAAAACAATGAATAGCATCACAGTCACAGCCAGAGGCGGATTGGCTGTGTTACACTCGAGGCGATCCAATACTCTACAATGGAACCTGTCCATTTTGAAATTTACTGATTTTATTTCATTTTGAGTAAAAGATAGTATAAGCATCATTTCCAAAGAGGCTGAAGCGCCCCTAAGGGAAGTCACAGGAGGTCACCTCGACCTTCCAAATACTTCCTTATTCGGCAAATTTTGTCTGACGATTCGATATATTTGGCAACCTAATTGCAATATTACAGTTTTTACATGCTCGAATGTCCCTTTTCATTTGATGTATGGACACCCCTAATACCCTATTTTACCATTCGGCAAAATGTGGAGTGTCATTTGGCAAATTACGAACTTCGCCCTCCTAAAAATTTAAGGTCGGGGCACCCCTGCAGAGAGGGTTTGTTTGTTTAAGTTCCAAGGAGAATTACATTCCATGATACAGTCGAGCCTATATATGACTGCCTCGAATTTCTAATTTTCCTGCATTTTGAACAGAAATTGAACGGAGGAAAATGAGGACAATGCACGCATTGACTTTCTTAAGACTAAAGCAATCCGATATTTCAAACTAACCTCCCTTTCTCGAAATTTACTGACTTTCCGGCGTTTTGCTCAGAAATTTAATAACCCATTGAATATTAATTGGTGGTTTACCCGAACTGATCCAAATAACATATTAAAAAATTAGAACTATACTGTTGTCAAAAGTTTTCATCTAAAACAGTGGTTCCCAACCTTTGGGCAATCACCTCCAAGTGGACGATTTGACTTTTCAAGGGGCAATAAGTTCGTGGAGGACGACATATGGGGCGATAAATATTCAAAAGAACAATACCTTTTTTTTTTTAAGTCAGCTAATATCGAAATTGTAAATGCGTACGAAACTGATTGTTTAGATTTCAGACAAAGGATCATGAGTAGAAAAAGGTAAATTAAAGATTAGGAGCGTCCTCCTCATACCTCGGGTACCCTTAGAAATTGCATTCATGGCAAGTTCAGGAGACTGGAACAATGTCTGTCGTCTAGCTTTTCACAAAACAATTAAGTATTTGAGACATATGGGGACTTCCTATGAGGTTGAATCCAAAGAATACAAAGCCTAAAATTCAAGTCTTAACTGAAATCTACCAAGCATAAGGCAGCCATTAAAAATAAGAAGCTGTAATTTAATTTAAAAACATAGTAAATTAGCTAGATTTGCTGAAAGTGCGTTTTACTCAACTTTTCATCAATTATTTTCACGGCATAGCCACCAGTATCTATAGTAAAGTGTATTTCAAGTAGTACTTGAAGCAAGTCTGGATCCAAAGTGCACCAAAATGGAAGAAAGGTTGTCCGCACCTCTGGAGGGGTTCTAGGATGAGTCACTGGTTCATCAAAAGTTCGTCAAATTGATTTGCAGTATAACCTTTCCCCAATTTAATGCTTCCCTGTAATATGAAACTTTCACTTCAATCGTGTGTCTTTATCGAAAACACTGCAGTTTTTTTACGCAAAAACTGCAGTGTCCCACAAGATACTAACGTTGGGTTTTTTGATAATATAAAGTGATTACTTTAAATTAAAAAAAAAATCAAAGTGTTTTTGACTTTGTTTTTCAGTCAAAAAGGATACTTCGAAAAATCAGTGATGACTCAATTAGGAGTAGGTGAAATTAAAAAAAAGAAAATTCAATTTTTCTCGTTTTTTTTTCTTGCTTTTCCTCCTCCGCCCTTTTCCTTCCGCTCTCTTGAATAATACACTTTTAATTTTCGCCTGCTGATAAGATGGGGTGTTCCTTTTTCTTTCAGTACAGATTTCTTCGAGTTACAGAGTATTTTCGATATCAATAAAAAGAGCAAACGAAAAAAGCAGAACATTGAAACCAAGACATCGATTCATTAACTCCTTTTGTGTAATGAATCTGATAAGAAGAAAACTTTGCACCAAGAACTGCGTTTTAAACAAACAGATTTCTTCAAGAATCAAAGGATTAATGATATTTTTATGCGTCTAATAATAAACCTTTTGTTTTTAGAGAAATGAAAAATTTGGACAATGCTTCAGCTGATTTCGTTTCCTGAAAACAATTCCTTTCACACGTCTCGTATTCAAGAGCTTATGAATAAAATCCTAAGATACATAGTTTTTTTCTCTAATCTTTTTTTTTTTTTTTTTTTTGAATAGGACTCGATGTTTAATGTCATTAAATACCAGATAAACATATGTGTTTAGGGATATTTAAAAAAAAAAAAAAAGAATGTCATTAGAATGTGTTTATTTATGAGTAGGGGAACTAGAGAAGTTTGACCATAGGGGAGGTTTGACCCAGAGCCGTGTCCAGGGGGAGAGCTTTAGGGGTTAAACCCCGCCAATTGAAAAATATAACTGAATCATTAAATGATTTTCCAAAATGTATTTTAAGTTAATTATTAAGTATTTTAAGTAAGGTTTTAGAGTTAATACACTAATACAATGTTCATCCTTTTTAATATTTTCCCATCTTTAACATTTTCCTGAATTCTAGGAATCCCAAACACCTTCGCTACTAAATGTTTAAAAAGGAATGACTGAAGAGTCCAGCAATGTTAAGCGTGCAGAGAAAAATTATTTAAAGAGAGTATTAGAGAATGAAAACAAATGTCATTAAATACCAGAAAAAAAAAAAAAAAAAAGATAAGAGAATGAAAACAAAACAAAAAAAAAAAGAAACTAGAGAGACAGGGAAAATAGTTACTTTCCTTACTATTAAGATCTTTTATGGTCAAAAAAGGAAAGCTTTTTGGGTTTCGGAGAAGGATATACCTCAAATCCCTTTCCTTAGATACGTCTTTTTTGTTGGATGAATTTGTCGTATTACATATCAGAAGAATGTTTCTATGCAAAATAGCAATTGTTAAAATTTCTATTTTCATTAAATTCCGGTTTAATATTATTTGATGAAAAGGAAAAGAAAAGTACAAAAAATAAACAATCATTAGGTGGCATAAAAGGAATATGTGTGACCTTTTACAAAATTTTGAACTGTACAAAAAAATATTTTACTTTAAAGAAGCACAAAAAAAAAAAATATATATATATATATATTAATTTGATTTTTGGGCATCTTGAATTCAAATTATGTTTTTCGCAATCAAGAGCGTGTGTGTGTATGAATGCGTGTGTATGTTTATGTAGGCGCATGTGTGTGTGTTTGTGTAGGCGCATGTGTGTGGGTGCGTGTGTGTGTGTATGTATGTATGTGTGTGCGTGTTGTGTATGCAATGCTGTGTGTGTTCGCGCATGTGTGTGTAGCCGGTGGTGTGTGTGTGTGTGTGTGTGTGTATGTAGGTATATGTGTTTGTGTCTGTGTGTAGGAGTGTGTGTTTGTGTCTGTGCGCAGGCATAAGTGTGTGTATGTTTTTGTAGGTGTGTGTGTGTATGATTGTGAGTGTGTAGGATATGGACGCAACCTAGAGACGGTTTTTGCAAGAGGAGCAGCATTGTGAGGCCGTTCGACGCGACGGTGGTAATGGCAGAGGGTGCTGGTGGGAAAATAAAATCATAGGAATTCAAAACAGTCAAATGAGAACAATAAGCAATCGTGATTGTTCAAAAAAAAAAAAAAAAAAAGTCTATGTATCGAACTAAAATGAACTATTCGACACACTTAGTTACTTTTCCTTTGACAATGTAAGTTACAAAGGAAAAAAGTTTGCACCCGCTCCCTTTTTGAAATTCTGGACACGTGACTGGTTTGACCCACACTATCTCTCTCATATTTAAACATTTATTTAACTGATGAGCACCAAATAACAGCAAGGGAACAAGAAGAGCAAAACGTTGCTCCTATTTTAAGCCATTTTCAAAGAGAATTAAAGGGAATTAAGCAGTCACTTAAATGTTCTTCAGACAAAAAAGCTTTTTTTATATCGCCAGTTTTCCCCTAGTGCACTATTTATCATTAACATACACAAAAATGAATTGGCTTATTGTGTTCTCAGATTAATGTGCTAAAAGAATATTTATTTCTTACTTTCACTTTTTATTTTCATACTAGTGGTACCCGCACGGCTTTACTCATAATAGAAAAATTAAAAGGTCTTTTGGTTCGCCTGTATATTTACAAATAATGTATGGTGAATTTTCTCGCCAGTTGGCTTGTACCCATGTTACGGTTCCACGTTATGATAATTTCGTATCTCGCCAATTGGCTTGTGCCCATGTTGCGATTCCACGTTATGATAATTTCGTAAATAATGTATGGTGAATTTTCTCGCCAATTGGCTTGTACCCATGTTACGGTTCCACGTTATGATAATTTCGTAATTTACTCGTCCATCTTATGATAGTTTTGTTCTTAAAATTGGAATAAAAAAAGAACCACATCGACTTTTTAAAAAATCGCTTCGAGGTGCACACCCCCATGCTACAAACTAATTTTGTGCCAATTTTCATGAAAATCGGCCGAACGGTCTAGGCGCTATGCGCGTCACAGAGATCCAGACATCCAGACATCCTCCGGACATCCAGAGGTTTTTTTTAATTAACTTATTTATTGATTTTTATTTTATTTGTAAAAAAAATTTCTAGAATCACTAGTATGGGAGGTTTGACACATACTAATTCTGGGAGATTTGACCCAGTTCAAATCTCCTCATTAACTTTTATTTGATGGTGTAAAATTTTCAGAGGTGTACTGCCGTGGTCGGTGAACGGCAGTATCTGCAGAAATGAGTTTTTGATATATTTGAAAAAATGTGTGGTGGATTCAATGCTAACGATAGGAAAATGTCGGAATTAGACTTTTTTTTTTTTTTTTTTAGCCTTTTTTTTTTTCAGCGGAAAACAAATAAGCAAACGTGTACAATAAAGCTAACGAACAACAGATGACGAAAATGCAAAAAAAAAAAAAAAAAAAAAATGAAATTTGCAAAACTTTCTGTTACTGCCCTTTACCTTCCCATGGCAGTGTATACATCATTTAATTAGTTTTAAAAAGAAATGCTTTCAATGTAAATAAAAGAAATCTTTGCTCTTAGCTAACAATCAAAGTCACTTGATATAACATAGATATTCATTCGAAACACTTAATGTTTATACATTACTAGCTGCGTTGCCCGGATTTGCACGGTCTACCTTGAAAATAAAAATTGTGTCAAGTGACGTACATTCAACAATCAGGCTTAAATAAAAGAAAAAAATCATGCAAAATTTCCCTTCCAAACAATGACGACAGATATTAAAATACTTTTAAGAAATTAAAATGAGAAAGATTGAAGTAAACAATAGAGTCAAAAAGCGTATGTGTGGAAACGCGAAAATAAAATGGTAAAACAACTTGAATGGAGATGAGATTTTTCGAACTTGATTTAAAAATGCTTGTAACCCTTTTCCCTTTAGAGATAGAAGCTTAGTTTTTCGATTATAGGTCGAGATAGATCTGGAGTAAAAAAAATCCCTTTTTCCAGTGGTGTCAAAAAGAAAACTGTGGGACAATTCCTTCACTTTTTATGGAAATATTTAATGAAGAAAGTAGTGCCTAAATTTCAGCTAAGCCTAAAAAATTTCGACCTAAGGAACGCAAATAACTCTAGCAGTAATTAAGTTTAAGTTAGAGCATTGAAACAAATTGCATAGAACGCTGAAAATTCTATCCTTTCCAACGATGTATAATATTAATATACGTGCAAGTAATTTTTCTCCCCCATATTCGGGAACTTATGTGAAAATTGAGCTTAAATTGGAATAGAAAAAGAACTTTTTACCGGATTTTTTTCGAACTGGTCTGCAAACCTGAAAACTTCAGCGAAATCGACCGGGTCGTTTTCGAGTTCTGCGCCCTCAAACACACAGACGCTTTTTGGAGACATCATTTTATACTATGTAGAGTTTCTGATTAAACTGAGCATTTGCTTTTCTAATCGGTTAGTAAAGTTTCCTTAGTCATTAGCTACTCTATTTTTCATTGTAATTGAAGTTCCTTTTATTTTATTATATGAAAATTAGTAAAAAGAGAAGCTAGAAAAGGCAACGATTGTAACAAATTCAAGGACTTTGAGATACCCCTGTCGGGCTTAAAATCTGAAAGATGCACAATATGGAAAAGCCAAATACTAGAAATTAACAAAATAAATATTTAGAAAAAATTAAGAAACCAACGAAAAAAAAAGAGGGGGGGGGAGTAAAGTGGTAGTTTAGAGGGGGATATATGCTTTTTATTGCAGCATTTATTGTACTAATTAAAATCATTCCTTAATGCATTGTTTCTTTTAAATTCAAATTATTAATTTCCTTTTCTGTTTCTATAACGGACGATGGATTTTGCCAATTAATTTCCAAATAATGTTTCATTCAAGCTGCTTAAACTTTCCAAGGTATGTGAATGATCTTTTCATATTTGTAGGATGCTGTTGCTGACCCGTTACTTAGGGCACCCAAAGAAGTCAATTGCTCCCATGACTTTAGGAAATTAATGTATTTACATGTAAGTGGGTGTGGTCTCTGTTGTTTTTCGATACAATTTATATTGAGTACATACCCTATTGCCAATCCCCGTCGAAAAATCCGAAATCCCAAGCCTATAGTGTAGTCCGATCAGGTGATGACACCTCCCCCACCCCCCACCCCACCCCTCCCAGCAATTGCACGGCTCGTAATTTGCTTTAAAAAGGTAAGCTTGCAAGCAGGGTTTTTTTTTTTTTTTACTTCCTTTTACAAAAAAGGAAGTATTGTATTCGCGAAAAAAATTTCACCCAAAAATCGGCCTTAATTTCCATTTTGCTCACCCCCACATGAATGTTGAGTTTTTTTTTCAACCTGACCACACTTGGATATGTGTCTAGGAACGTTCAGACACCCGAAATATCCATTTTGACGATCCCCTAGCTAATTACAACGAGTTTTCTCGTGACGTCTGTATGTACGTATGTATGTGCGTATGTGTGTATGTATGTCACATAACTCAAGAACGGAATGTCCTAGAAAGTTGAAATTTGGTACATAGACTCCTAGTGGGGTCTAGTTGTGCAAATTCCTTTTTAGTTGCATTCGTATACTTCAGAGGGGGTCTTTTGTCCCTTTTTGGGGGGAAATCATTGTTTATTTCGATGTGAACTCACGTAGTGTAATAATTTGGCGGACACTTGGCGATATATCGCCAGTCTTTTGGTCGCCAAGTTTTGTCGCCAACTTGGCGACAAAGTTGGCGATTTGTTTTTTTTTAAATCTGGTTTTAATTTGGCTATTGTTGGTGACATTTAGAGAGTAAACTATTGAATCATATTAAAACTGCCAATAATGAGAAAATGACATTAAATTGGAATAAAAGAAAGTCATGTGATGCACACATCAGCTCGTTTTTTTTTTTTTTTTTTTTGGATGAATTCATAGTATGGTTACTTCTTTTTAATCCTTCATTCCCAAAAAGAAAACGTAAAGACATTTTTGCTTTTGTCACTGATTAAACGTGTTTATTTACTGGGTTGTTGCACTTATTTTTCTTATAAACCCTCCAAAATATCTGAAACAAAGCTAAAAAAAGCTCTCCCATTTTTTTTTTTTTTTTTAATTCGAGCGCCCTTTTTTCTTGCACACATATAAATAAAAATGTATTGTAACCGATTCGGTGCGACTTCCACTTTCTTGAAAGGATGACACAGTTCTTGATAAAAACACAGGAAATTTTTTTACACTATGTACAGGAAATATCGTCAACAACTGCTAAATTATTCATCAGCAATTAAGCAATTATCACACAACACCGTAAACTCAACGTTTACACACGTATTTACTTCCAAATACGAAAACAACACAGCGAAATGCCTCGCAACAAACAGAGCAAAAATGCTCTCAGTTCGAAATATCAATCGAAACTAACTGTTTATCCATCGCTAACGGCTTATATAGACACCGAAAAGAAATTTCTGAAATATTTCAAAAGCTTCTGTAAAGTAGTAGACCGTTATCAAATTTTATCAATGAACAAAAAGGAAATAGGGAGTCGTATACTTTAGCCATATGTAAAGGGGTTGTATATTCATTACGGGAAACTATTTACAGGTTACATTACTACAATAATTACTATTTACAGGATTTGTAACATTGCCCCCTTCCTAAGGACTGCACGTCCCGGGCAGTACAATCCCCAGAAAGGGTGCCAAACTTCTATCACAAGTTTACAAATATACACATTAATTAATAACTAACAGATACAGAAAACACAATAATAACAAGAAATATTACTAAACATTAAAAGCAAAAAAATTATCTACAACTTTTATGTTATCAACCATGGTTGTTTACGTAATACTCAGTACTATGGCCATAGTATGGGGCTAACCGATCATAATGTACAACCCTAGGTTTTGCATTAGGTGATTTTTGGATCCTCACTACGACGTCATTCAGTCGGTTAAGGACTTTGTAGGGTCCATCCCAATGCGACTGCAACTTGGGTGAAAGACCTTTCCGTCGGATGGGATTCCATAACCAAACCTTGTCGCCTTCGTTGAATTTATGTCCAGTAGACCTTGTGTCGTATCGGGTCTTCATCTTCTCCGCCGCGATGTTGATTCGCTCTCATGCGAAGTTATGAACGTCTTCCAACCGGGCCTGGAGATCCTGGATGTACTCCTCAGGCGATGCAGGCGCATCCGGAGGACGACCGAAGACGAGATCACAAGGTAGCAGAAGCTCTCGTCCGAAGAGCATCTGAGATGGGGCATATCCGGTAGTCTCGTGGACAGCACTGCGGTAGGCCAGCAGGAACAAAGGTAGCTTCTTGTCCCAATCCTGTTGATTTCTGGAGACCATAAGTGAGAGATTATTCAGGATTGTGCGATTAAATCTCTCCACCATGCCGTCCGATTGTGGGTGTAGTGGTGTTGTCCTAGTTTTCTCAATTCCGAGAATTTGACATAGGCCCTTAAACACAGCAGAGATGAAATTCCTCCCTTGATCGGAATGAATCTGCAAAGGTGTTCCGTATCTCGAGATCCAATGTTGGACTAGAGTCTCTGCTACGGTGGTAGCCGTATCAGATCTGGAATGGGATATGCTTCCGGCCATTTGGTGAAGTAGTCGATGGAAACAAGAATGTATTTGTTCCCATCAGCAGTTCTTGGTAGAGGACCCAGGATGTCGATCCCAATTTGTTCGAAAGGAGCTCCAACGTTGTACAGATGTAGCTTCCCTCTGCTTCTTTTCTTCGGTCCTTTACGAGCAGCACAGGCGTCACAAGAATGGCACCACTTCTCCACGTCATCCCTCGCCTTGCTCCAGAAGAAGCGCTCCCGAACTTTATTGAGGGTTTTCAACACACCAAAATGTCCTCCAGTCGCACTACTATGTATTTCTTTCAGAACATCTGAAATCCTTGATGGGGGAAGTAGTAACTGCCACCTAGACGTTTTGCCGTCATCAGATTCCCATTTTCGGTACAGTACGCCGTTCCGTAAAAGGAGTGAATTCCATAAAGCCCAGTATCTTTTTGTTGCAGGACTGAAGATGGAAACGTCCTGCCAGCTAGGTCGCCGACTGTCACTTTCCATGAACTCCAAAATTGGTTTTATGTCGGGGTCTTCAAGTTGATCTTTTCGAACCTGGTCGTCACTCCATGGATCAGGTTCTGATGATATTGGAGTCACTGTCACCTGATAGGCGGTAGGGCTAGTCGTTCCATACTGTTTCTCGATTCGGGAACAATAGTGGCAGTTCTCAGTACAGGGTCTCCTTGATAAAGCGTCAGCATTACCGTGAGATAACCCTTTTCGATGCTTGATCTCCATGTCATATTCCTGGAGCCGCTGTATCCATCTGGCTATCTGACCTTCCGGATTTTTGAAGTTCAAAAGCCAAGTTAATGAGGCATGATCTGTCCGAAGCAGAAATTTTCGGCCGTAGAGGTAATGATGGAAGTGTTCTATAGCTTTCACTATGGCCAGTAACTCCTTTCTGGTGACGCAGTAATTTCGCTCCGACTTTGATAAGCATTTGCTCCAGTAAGCGATGACATGTTCATTTCCGTCAATTTCTTGGGATAAAACAGCTCCGATGCCCTCGTGGCTCGCATCAGTGTCTAGGATGAAGGATTTTTCAGGCTGAGGATAGGTGTTGATGTTAAAGCCTCCTTCAGTCGTAGAAATGCATCTTCGCATTCTTTGGACCATTCAAACTTTTGCTTGCTCTCCGTCAGCTTATGCAAAAGTCGTGCAATGTTGGAAAAACCCTTCACAAACTTCCTGTAGTACGTGCAGAGCCCCAGGAAACTTCGCAGCTGATGGATGTTTTCGGGACGACTCCAACTCTTGACCGCAGATACCTTTTCTGGATCGGTTTGTACACCTTCAGAAGAGATGATGTGACCAAGGTAGTTCACTTCCCGGCGGAACAAATTACATTTGGACGGGCTTAACTTCAGATTGGCTTCCTTAAGCTTTTGTAGCACCTTCCTAAGATTTGCCAGATGTTCTTCGAAACTGCGTCCCACGATGATGATATCGTCTAAGTAGACCAGACAGGATTCGTAGGAAAGTCCTCTTAACACTGTCTCCATAAGACGCTCGAACGTAGCTGGTGCATTGCAGAGGCCGAAGGGCATCACTTTAAACTGCCATAAGCCTTGTCCAGTTGTAAACGCTGTCTTTTCTCGGTCATCAGGGTGTATCTCAACCTGCCAGTAGCCGCTCTTCAAGTCCAGGGTCGAAAACCACTTGTGTCCGGAAAGAGTGTCCAAGGTGTCGTCTATCCGTGGAAGAGGGTAACTGTCTTTCTTGGTGATTTCATTCAGCCGTCGGTAATCTACACAAAATCTGGTGGAGCCATCTTTCTTTCGGACCAAGACGATGGGAGAGGCCCAAGGACTGGATGAGGGTTCGATTACATCATTCTCCCTCATCTCTTTCAGGAGGGTCTCAACCTCTTCCTTCTTGGCGAACGGTAGTCGTCTTGGATGCTCTTTAATAGGGGGTGTTCTCCAGTGTAGATCCTATGCTGCGTTAAATTCGTCCGGCCCACATCCTCCGATGTAGATGAAAACAGATGCTTGAAGTCGTCCACCAATTGTTCCGCAGCAGTTCTTTGATCATTCGATAACGGCGCACTCCCAATTAACTTCGATGTCAAGGACTCGGAAGACACAGTCTCAGGGGAATTGATTCTTCTAATGATGCAGTTTACTGGAGTACAAGTTGCCAACACTTCACCTTTTCGTATATTCCTTGGCCTTTCACTCACGTTGGCGACTCTCACAGGAATTACATCCTTAGAAAGGTCCACAAGCGTAGATGCTACCAGCACTCCTTTTAGGCTATTGCTTAGGTTAGGGTATTCAATGAGTCCAAATCGAAAACTATTGCTTTCTTCAAGGGAGCCAGGTATTAATGATTCTGACCTTGAGGGAATCGATAAATCTGTTTGGGCTATTATTTGATGAGCGGATTTTACATCACTTTCTGCAGGGAAAACGGCTATGTCTTCTCTCATCGAGTGCAGCTCATTAGTCTTGAAGTCGAGAGTGAAGTCATATTTCTTCAAAAAGTCCAATCCGAGAATGAAGGGGTCCGTGATATTAGCGACGAATGCCGTATGATGGTAGGTGGCATTCCCAAACACTATTTCCAAGTCCACTTTACCGTCAATCTCGATTTTGTCACCTGTCACAGTCTGGAGACTAACGCGTGGCGATGTCCACAGCAGTTTCAATCCAAATTCACGAGCCACATCTGTCCTAATGATTGTCACATTGGCTCCAGTGTCGACAATCAGTCTGCAGGGGTTCCCATTTACATGTGCGTAAATGAAAAGTCCATCACTGCCACTACTAGAAGAGGAAATCTGCAGAGCTCTGGTGGTGGTGATTTCCTTCCCTCGCGTAGCTTGGCGAGCCGGACAACTCCTTCGCAGGTGTCCTTCACTACCGCATTTCCAGCACTTCTGCTCTTGTTTCTTTTGGGCTGTTATGCTGCTCAGATGTCTTGCCAAGTCACCGAGTTGTCTTTCAAGTTCAGCGAGGTGGGACGACCTGGAGTCAGACTCATCAGCTTCCTGAGTCCGGATTAGATGGCGATCCACACGGGTTGCTTCTTGGGCGGCCTCGTATCTCATCGCATACACAACAGCAGAATTCAGGTCTTTGACATCCGCCATCCGCAGAGCTTTCTGGATTTCCGGATCTCGAACCCCGTCGATGTAGTAGTTGAGTGCCAGGTTGTCTCGAACATCCGCTGGACAGTCGCAAAAAGCAAGATGAGACAGTCTCTCGACGTCCGCCGCTAGCTCTTGCAGGGTTTCCCCGGTTTTCTGGAAACGGGACTTCAACTGGAGTCGGCTGAAATCTTTCTGGCACTTCTCACCGAAGCGAAGCTCCAACGCAGATGTGAGGGCGGCGAAATCCAGGCGCTGGCTGTCCGGAAGGGTCTGGAGAATGTCCGCTGCGTCACCTCTCAGGGATGCTGCAAGATGACAGGCCTTGGTAGCAGAGTCCCATCCGTTCGCTTCCGCCACTATCATGAATTGAGTTTTGTAAACCTGCCACGAAGTTTTCCCATCAGATGTGGCAAGTTTAATGGACGGCCGAGTAACCGATGTGGGAGCGCCAAACTGTACAGAGCTGCTTTCCGCGGTCGCCAATCTCCTTTCCACGTCCTTAATTATTTCTTCCTTAAATGAAGTCAATTTCTTGTCTTCTTCTTCCAATTTATTTTCCACATTGGCGATACGCTCTTCCACCGTATCAAATTTTTCTTCCAGAGCATCGACTTAGGTCACTTTTTATTTCATCTTGACTTGCAGTAATTTTAGCAGTTAAATCACTATTTAACTGTTCTTGTTTAGTCGCCATACTTTCGGTCAAGTCACTTTTCACAGCATTAATTGCTTCCAGAAGTTGTTTTAATTGGTCATCCATTGCGCGAGTAATCACCATAAAAACAAAGTCTATAAATTCAAACAGTCTTTATGAAAAAAAAATGTCCAAAGTCACATTTACTCCAAGAAAGTCCAGAAAAAGCCCCACGTTGGGCGCCAAATTGTAACCGATTCGGTGCGACTTCCACTTTCTTGAAAGGATGACACAGTTCTTGATAAAAACACAGGAAATTTATTTACACTATGTACAAGAAATATCGTCAACAACTGCTAAATTATTCATCAGCAATTAAGCAATTATCACACAACACCGTAAACTCAACGTTTACACACGTATTTACTTCCAAATACGAAAACAACACAGCGAAATGCCTCGCAATAAACAGAGCAAAAATGCTCTCAGTTCGAAATATCAATCGAAACTAACTGTTTATCCATCGCTAACGGCTTATATAGACACCGAAAAGAAATTTCTCAAATATTCCACACGCTTCTGTAAAGTAGTAGACCGTTATCAAATTTTATCAATGAACAAAAAGGAAATAGGGGATCGTATACTTTAGCCATATGAAAAGGGGTTGTATATTCATTACGGGAAACTATTTACAGGTTACGTTACTACAATAATTACTATTTACAGGATTTGTAACATTATTTAATGTCGTGTATCAAATTCTACAGTTTCATTAAGATACTAGAAAATCGCCCGTAAAGGTATGACGGGTGAACATTGCTTCTACATTTGAACGAAGCTATTTCCTGTTTGGTGGTATTTCGATAGTTGAAATTTTAACCCTAACTCCAGTTGATTAACCCTGAACTCCAGTACATAGCATTAATTGCTTACCACTTCTTCGTTTCCAGGGCCGATCCTAGCAGATGTGCAGCATGTGCACCGCACAAGGGCGGCCGCAGGCCGCATCGCATGGTTCTTTTAATCAAGAAAAATTCCTCAAGAATTTCTCACAAGATAACTTTTATAATAAGTCGAATAAATATGCTGAATTTTAAATGTTCAACTATCAAAGTAAGTGCCAATTTCCCGACAGCATAGCATTGTTTAAGAAAAATAGAATGTTAAGGAACATTGTGTTGGTTCATTGTCAATTATTATCTACTCTTTACACACATGCTTCATTTGGTTGTAAAATTTGTGACAGAACTGGTAATCAGGCATGGATACAGGGGAGGGGAAATGAGGGAAATGACCCCCTCCTGAAGCATGAAAGGGTGCCTTCTAAAAGGAGCACCGAGGGCGGCCAGTAATGTTTACCCCTCCCCCCCCCCCCCCCGCTTTTGTAGACTATAGATATAGTTTTATTTTATATATAAAAAAAGCTATACTGATTAGATACGCTCTCAAGCGTTTCAAACAACAAATTCTGTGTTCAAGTGCTAGGACATACCCATCAATCGTCGTGGTGAGGTGAACCAAAGTCTATAGTTGTATTTTTCAGATATTAATATCGAAAAATATCCGAAAGATCCGCCGAAGCTTCCCATTTTCGTTAACGTCACCAAACATAGTACAGTAAAATCTCGCTACAACGTTATCCGATACAACGATAAATCCCTTTATAACGATAATATTTCGTGGTCCCGGTGAACTCGCATAGGAATTAATGTTATCCTCCTCTCAATATTGCAATATTCTCTACAGCAATAAACCCCTGTAAAGCGATGTTTTTTTAAGTTTTCAACCCCTCTTTATTACGATAATTTTGTTTTCAAGTACAGTAAAATCCTGAAAGTAACCCCTCCCATTTTCAAAAAAAAAAAAAAAAAAACTTAAAACTTTATTTTTTCTTTAAAAATGGTTAGCTCTAAGTTTCGCGCTACATTTTAAACAATGCGTTTCCAAAATGGCGTCGCGCTGGAGATAGTTTATTTTTACAAGTCAAAACAAAAATGCACCTTCCAAAATAAATAAAAAAGCAGTACAATCGTATAAATTTCTTTTGCAACACATATGAACAAAAAGAAAAGGGGCCCTTGTATCAAAAGGCGTCTAGACCAAAGGAATAAAGAGATGAAACCGTCCTTCATCCCCCCCCCTGAGATTGTTCTTTTATTTTGTTTAAACAACACAGTGTTTTTTTTTTCCTTTTTTGGGAAAATAAAAACATGCACATGGAGAGGGAAACTAAACTTCTAAAAATGCTTGCCAAGTAAAAAAACAGAAAAGGTTCATTTTGAGTGAGTGGCAAATGAAGATGATCCGAAAAGGTGTAAAATTCCCATCTGATTGCGTCATCACTGTCACATGATCGACGAAAACGAAAGATTTGATTTTATTCACTAGTGTATTTTTCCCTAGATGGCAGGGAGAAAGCAAATTTCATTTCAAGATAAACTCAACGTCATCAGCGATATTGATGATGGAATGAAGCAGGTTGATGCAGCTAAGAAATATGGATTATCTCAATCTACAGTTGCAATGTTCCTCTAGAAGAGGAAACATATTGAAGATGCTGTGAGATCAAATTCAGTTAATCCCAAGTGAAAACAACTAAAAGTCGCGGCTAATGAAAACATTGATGCTGCCGTCCTGAAGTGGTTTCAAGAGATGAGGGCAACAAATATCCCAATAAATGGACCCTTGTTATTGTTATGTGCACAAGCACGGAAATATGCAGCAATGCTAGGGAACGAAAGCTAGCAATGGTTGGCTAATGCGTTTTCTGGATCGCCACGGAATCACTTTCCAGGAAATTCACGGAGAGAAAAAATCTGCTTCGATGAATGAGGCAAATGCCTGGAGACAAGAGAAGATGAAAGATATTCTTCAAAAGTATGCACCGTAAGACATTTATAACGCTGATGAAGCTAGGCTGTTTTTTCAACTCCTCCCTGATAGAACATTGGCGTTTAAGCGTGAAAAGTGTCACAGCTGGAAGAAATCAAAACAAAGATTGACTGTTCTTCTGTTTGCCAATAGTACAGGAACACATAAAATTCAAACTCTTGTTATCGGCAAATCTTTGAAGCCAAGGTGTTTCAAGACTGTGAGAAGTCTTCCTGTGGAATATAAAACCAATAAAAAGGCTTGGATGACGTATAAATTTTTTCTGAATGGTTGCTGAAGTTAGATAAGGAAATGAAGAAGAGGAAGAAAAAAATTGCATTGTTGATTGATAATTGCTCCGCTCACACCTCAATTCTAAAACTACAATGCGTTGAAATTGTTTTTTTCCCAACCAACTGCACTTCCATATTGCAGCCACTCGACATGGGCATAATTAAATGTTTTAAAGGATACTATAGGAAACGTTTGGTAGAATCGATACTTCTGGGGATTGAAAATATAGTGGAAGACCCTTTTAAAGCTGTAAATGTTAAGGACGCATGTGACTTTATTGCTGGAAGTTGGTGGGCAGTAACAGAGAAAACCATTCTGAATTGTTGGAAAAAGGCCGGTTTAGGTGTCGTAGAAGATAAAATGTTATCTGATTGTGATGAAAATTCCTCAGACTGTGATATTTTATACGATCAGGAAATAGTTTTGAATCTCCAAACATCTGTGTCCCAACTCGAGGAAAAAACGGGCAAAAAATATGGAGTGAACGTGGAGGATTATTTGACAGTGGATGACGATCTTACCGCTTTCGCAGGAGTTACTGATGAAGAAATTCTCTCAGAAATTACTGGTGAGATGGAACATAGTGGAGAAGAAGACGATGAGGAGGAAGATGATGATGATAATACGAGTCCATCACAATCCTTATTGTCGACCCAGGAAGCACTTCAATCAGTCAAATCTCTGCGGACATTTTTTTCAAGTCTTCCATCCACAAACGAGGATCATTTTCGTGCTTTGGACTCAATGTATACCTTGTTGGTTGACTTAACAGTCAAAAAAACGGCCAAACAAACAAAAAATTTGGATTTTTTCCAATAAAAACGGATTTAAGGCATGTTTACGAGCTTATTTTCGGAATTTATTTCAATTGATAGTAATATTTAATCATAATTAACACCTTGCCAATAAATGTATTATAAATATACTATATATAAAAATATTTACACCTAGGTAATGCATATACTATAACATTTAAATAAAAAAAAACTATTGTATTATCAAAATATATAGGCCCTCGATATAACAATATATCCCTCTACAACAATATATTTCTTTGGTCCCCAAAAAATCGTTATAGCGAGATTTTACTGTATAAAATTATGCTTTTAGAAATATCCGCTTCGGAGATCCAAAACCCTTCCTTCCCAAAAATAGCCTGAAATGGATTTTAGTTCCGAAAAATATTTCGGTTAGGATTATTTTCACGTTTCCCCTTATCATTTCGAATATTGTCAAAAATGGGTTTTTGAAACAATAGTCCCGAGAAATTACCGAAGGAAAACCGCCAGATCGCCTTACCGTCACCAAAGACAGCCTAAATTTGCGTTTTAAACTTCAATTTCGAAAACTTTCGATGAGAGACGATTGAATCTCCCTCCCTTTAGAAACGTCAACAAAGATAGCCCAAAATTGCGTGTTTAAAACTCCAGTTTCGGAAAATTTTCGGGAAGAGTGCTGAACCTTCCAAAGCTATGGTCACAGAAAATAGCTTCAAATTGATTTCAATTTTTAAAGAATTTTAGGGAAGAACTCCAGCTTGCAATAGTATTTTCCCTGAAGTCTCGAAAAAGTTCCTTAAAATTGCGATATTTGGCGTCAATTTCAAAAATTTCTCCATGCACCTTGAATATACCGGACTCTTTAGTCATTGCAACCAAACACAACCAAAGATTAATTAAAACAATTTTTCATACGCCAATTTCGATAATTTTCTGGGATGAATCCCCCACCCTACCCCCCGCCCCTGCTTCTTCTCCTCCGTCCTTCTACTGATGTCACCGAAGACAGACTATAAAATGGTACAGACTAGAAAATTTTGGTATATTTATTACTTTCTTCAAAGATACAAATTGTACCTAAGGAGTTTCTTAGTGTAAAACTTGTCTTCCTTTTTACTTTCTTCTATATCTAATATATAGAAGAAAGTATTGGATTCGTGCAAATTTTCGAATTTCGAATTTTGACGGATTCGAACGTTTTGAGGTGTGCTGAGTCCATTTCGACTATTTTTGGAAAATGTCTGTCTGTCTGTGTGTGTGTATGTATGTGTGTGTGTGTGTCACGTCTGTGTGTGACCAGTTTTTTGTGGCCGTTCTACAGCAAAAACTACCGCATGAAATTGAACGAAATTTGGTACACATATGTGCTCCTATGTGAACTTGTTATAAGTTTATCGTTCTTCTTCTCTTTTTTTTTTTTTTTTTTTTTTCCGTTATTTGAATCAAAATTTGACATAGAAATTTGAAAAAAGATTTATGTGGATGTTAAAGATTAGTCAAAATATGCAAATTACTCTTTGAGGGGCGGCACATTAGGGCTTTGCACACGGGCGGCCGACACCCTAGGATCGGCCCTGTTCGTTTCTTCATTCTCCTAAAATTTATCTTACCAATAAAACAGTTAAGTTACCGGATCCAATTCAGCCTTGTCAAAATAAAGCATTTCTCAGCATGTCAAACATTACCAAAAGATATTATCAAATTATCATGCCATGGCGCGAGTTTCATTATTGATGACGTCAGAGCAATACTTGATCAGTGAATTCGCTATTATCTATACTAATATTATAAAGAGAGAGGACGGATTTTTGTGTATTTATATGTTCAAGGAAATCTCCGGAACCACTGCACCTATTTGAAAAATTCCTTCACTATATGAAAGGTGCTTTCTTACTGAGTGTCATAGGCTATAATTCGAAAAAATCCGATAAATAGTTCTTTTTTATTCCAATTTAGGCACAAATTTTACATAAATTCCCTAATATTTGAGTGAAAAATTACTTGCACATATCAATATTATATATCGTTGAAAATGGTAGAATTTTCCGCGTTCTAAACAATTTGTTTCAATGCTCTAACTTAATTACGGCGGGAGTAATTTGCGTTTCAGCTCGAACTTTTTTAGGCTTAGCTGAAATTTAGGCACTACTTTCGTCATTCGCAACTCTAATAAACTATAGTGGTCGCTGCACCCACTGTCTAACAGCGGATGAAAAAGGTAAAACAAGCACACGCCGTAAGTTATAACTTGCTTTGACGCTTAGTGACTGACAGTAATTTTTCATCGTGTTTGTGGGAAGCTTTCTTTTCTATTCTTCTGAAATTACATTACATCATAAACTGTCTGAAGCCTGTAATGTACCCCACAGAAAACACGTGGAATGGAATGTTTTACCTTTTTCTTTAGTGTTGTTAATCACCGCAAGGTAGCGTGTTCGAGCTCTGGAGTTGCGAATTAAATCTATCAATAAAAAGTGAAGGAATTGACCCACAGTTTTCTTTTTGACATCATTGGAAAAGGGGAAATTTTTTACTCCAGATCTATTTCGACCTATAATCGAAAAACTAAGCTTCTGTCTTCAAAGGAAAAAAAGTTACAAGCGTTTTTAAATCAAATTCGAAAAATGTCATTTTGATTCAGGTTGTCAACCACTTTATTTTCGTGTTTCCACGGTTACGCTTTTTGAATCCATTATTTCTTTCCTTATTTTGCATTTAATTTCTTAAACTTATTTTATTTCGTGTTTCCGTGGTTACTCTTTTAAAATCCATCTTTCGCATTTTAATTACTTAAAAGTATTTTAATACCTGTCGTCATTGTTTGGGAGGGTAATTTTGCATGGTGTTTTTTTTTTTTATTTTTTTTTTTTATTTTATTTAAGCCTGATTGTTGAATATATGTCACTTGACACAATTTTTATTCTCAAGGTATACCGGGCAAAGCCGGGCATTAATTTATAGAGATTTGAAAGCTACTGTTAATGTGATTTTATACTTTTTTGTTCGTTTGGCGAAACATTTATTATTGCCAAAGAAAAAACATTCGCTTCACTCGCAAAATGGCTGGGTTCCGGTAGCGTGGTCGCTTGGCGCGTTAGGCGCTGAGCAGCTCAGTCTAGGATTATTGTTTTTTAAAGCAACCGTAAATGTATAATTCATTGTTTTGGCGATTTGTTTTGAAAGAAAAGAAACTTTTGATTTGTTTTTATCCGAGTGAAATATACGACATTTTCTTCTTTTTTTCTGACGATGATTTTTGAATGTTCCACAGGATGTTTTTTTTTTTTTTCGTTAGACGGATGGATTATGATAGCGTGGTGGCTGGGCAAGTTTGGCGACAAACAGTAGAGTTGCAGAATTATTTTTACATTTGAAAGATATTATTTGATGTCTTTTTTGTTTATTTGGCGAAATATTTTAAATTGCAGTAAAAACCGCTTCACTCGCTAAATAGAGTTTTAAAGCAACTGTAACTCTAATTTAATGATTTGACGAACAATTTTAGATTACAAAAAAACTTTAATAGTTTTTTTTTTTTTTTTTTTTTGGAAAAGGTGTGTACGCATTTTATACAAAGAAAAATTATCATTTCACATCAGAGGGGAAGGGGGCGTCAAGTTTTTTT
>NC_072735.1:157606103-157770766 GCF_026930045.1 Uloborus diversus
ATGAAATGGAGGTGGAATTTCATTATTTGTATGTAGCATTGCAAAAACGTATACGACGAATTCCACAACGGAGCGCTCGAATAGGGGTATGGTATAGACAAACGTGCATCACGGTTGTCTGCATTCTGCAGCTGTTCGTAGAAACGCGAAAGAATCCAAAAATGCATGCCATTTAGCCAGATTAGATTATTTAATATCAAGCTTTTCTTCGAAGGAAAAAAAAATCACATGCAATGCTTCGTCATTTCTTCAATGAATTGTTTTTCTTGTTTTTATATTTATGAAATCCTCCGACTTTGTATATGCATAAGAGAATTTGTTTTTCTTTCTTTATTTATTAGTATTTTTCCTTCATCTTTTTAATATAAGTAGCATTTTCTTTAATGTTACTAAAAAAAGAGCCCTGTCAAGCGGAATAATAGATGCAACGTTACGATTAAAGAAATGTTTGAAATGATGGCTTCGCCTCTCAAATCAAAATACGTTCCCAACTAATTTATTTCGGCTACGATTTATGTTTCTCAGTAAAAGAAAACAAAACAAAACATGCTTTTGATGATATACTTTTAATTTAGGAAAAATCGTATGTAAAATCGTGGATGTAGTTTTTGATGGTACAGTCATGCGAGAATTTAGGGGGAAAACGAATGATACCTTTTTGGTTTAATCAAAGTGCTTTGATGCAGATAAATGGAATTATATCGAAGTTTGAATGTATGGACAACTTTTTCATTTTGAAATCCTTACTTGCCTTACATGGAAAAATTGAAAAAAAAAAGGTAATTATGTTGAAATATGTATGTTGGTCATTCTCATTAAAACGGTCATTTTGAGCTTAGTAAGTTCAGAAAAAAATTAAATGGGTGGAATTAGATGAAACTTTTTATAGGGATAGGTATATGTAAGGGCTGTATTTAAAAAAAATATTGATCCTTTAAAACAAAAATATATTTTGAATCTTCAGCATTATACCATATCTTAAGCGTCGTTCCCTCACTTATGAGGGGATGACGAATTCATTTAAACAAAAAAAAAAAAAAAATATTGCAATTACGCCTAACTGATTTTTAAGTTTATTCGTACACAAATATTCTCAAGCGAGGAAGTAACTTATGATTGTTCAGTTTTCATGCATTATTTTATTTTGTTTAACTGTAAAAAAACATGTGAGGAAATGACGGGTGTAAAAATCTAGTTGGTTTTATGCTTTCATTTGGATTCCAAGAACAAATTGCCATCAAATTACAAGGCGCAAAGTGCTAAAATATTTTTTCTGAGTTGCCAGCTGTACATTTCTAGCCTTTTTGTTAAGTAAACAAAAATGTTTCGTTGCGATTCTGTGAAGGAAATAGACTGTTGCGAGGGAATGACACTATCCGCTGGGGACAAACTTAACTTAAAATAAATGCCTGAACTACTTTTTAAAGAAAATTAAGTTTTAGTTGTTTTGTATTATTTAAATTATTGATTCCCAAATAGCTAGACGATTTTTTGACAAGCATTAAACACTTTCATAATTTGAAAAAAAAAAAAAACACTTGATTCGCTGTTTTACTATTTACAGGGGTGATTGTGTTCCGGTATTTTACCGAATTTCCGGTATTTTCGGAAGTATTTTCGGTATTTTCATGTCGGAAAATACCGGAATTATGTTTTTTTTCGTTATGCTTTTATCTCCCTACCTCCGCATTTTTTTTTATTATATAATACTCATCAAATATACCTGCAAGAGCCTTAAGATGGACACCTATCCCTTAAAAAGGACAAATGTGAAGATAATTTGAATAACACCAGATCAAAAGTAACTTTGTAATCCATAAAAAATTTAATTAAATGTACACACAAAATTTTGACTCAGAACTATTTAAAACTATGGCAAAGGTGCACTTAAGTAATAGGGGCTAAAGATTACACCCCCCCCCCCCCCTCTCCGTTCTCGCTTTGAAACTTTCAGGTATTTTTTGATGAACCCACAATCACCCCTGTATTGATTTGAAGCTAAAAGATCTTTGACCAAGGATAGTATCATGTTTTACGGACTATTAGTAAACTCCCGATTATCCGCGGAATTGGGTGGTACAAGTGCCGCGGATAATACAAATCACAGATAAACTGCAAAAAGGCTAAAATGAGGGACAAATAAGGTAAAAATGGTCCTTCCTCAAAAACTTGGCTGTATTGATGCATAATAATTTCTTTAAACAGTAAAAAAATCTATAGTACGGTAAAAATATTTGTATTTTTGCACAACAGAATTTAACATCAATAAAGAACAAGTGTATCTAGGGGAATATGGGGCAAAGTGAAATGGTGAAATATTTACTCTGCTTTTAGCTCCACATATCTGGTATTATTTTAATACAAATACAAATGTGACGACCAGCAACAGGCTCTTGGTCTAGCTAGGCTGGTCCTAATCAATTTATTAGTCCCCAATGAAGATCAATGGTCTTCTTAAAGCTATCCACCCCCTTGCTCATTACCACCTCTTCGGGTAAGTTGTTCCAAGTGCCCGCAACTCTACTAAAGTAGTAGTTTTTCCTTTTTTCCAGGTTAGCTTGAGATTTGAATAGCTCAAAACAATGACCCCTCATCCTGCTTTCGGTGTCAAAATTTAATCCATTAGCATCATTCATTTTGATAAATTTAAACAACTGAATCATGTCTCCTCTGATCCTCCATTCCTTCAGGCTATACATATTAAGCCTATTAAGTCTGGTATCATAATCTAAATCTGAAAGTCCCCTTACTAGTCTAGTTACCCTTCTTTGAACCCTTTCCAATAGACAAATATCTTTCCTCAGATAAGGCGACCAAAGCTGCACAGCATACTCCAAATGGGGTCTTACTAAACTTCTATACAAAGGCAGAAGAACCTTCTTAGATTTGTTTGAAATAGATATATTGATAAAGTATGTAGTGCCATATGTAGTCTACTCCAGTCAGGAAAAAAATACCACCGAAGATTAAAGCATATGATTATACAGGCAATTTTCAAAAATGGATGCTCATACTGTAATATTTTGTAGTATGTCAGGAAATATTTTTGTTACTAGAAAATGATTAAGTTCTTGTTATTAACATTTTAAATATTAATTTAGGCCTCCTAATATTCAATGTAGTATTAATTTAATTACTTTGCCCCATTAAAAATAGTAAAAATTTTCCTCTTTTTGAAGTACTACCAAAAATATAAAAAATATTTTTTCAACGCAAGATGTATTATAAAATACAATGTTCTTTCTTTATGTACTGTAATTTTTAAAACAAATTTCCTATTTGTTCATTTTGAAAAAACTCAGTCATCTTAACCATTTCACTTTGCCCCACATTCCCCTACAATGAAGAAAGCACAAAAAATAAATAAAACAAAAGCAACTGAGTTTTAAGTTACAAATTTTCGACAAAACAACAGCCATTGGTATCTGCTTTTTGCTGCGAAAATACATGTTCCTGATTGTTAATTGACTCGCGGATAATTGAAAGTTTACTCTAATAGAATGCGTGTTGCATTATAATTAACAAACATGAAAATGACTAGCAATTGACCACATGGAGAAAAGAATCACTACTTCCTAGCGGCATGACTGAGCACGTAAATACGTGAGCCTTAAGAATCGCATTTTATTAATTATGTACTAGCCTGCGTGCCCGGCGTTGCACGGGCTTCTTAAAAAATGAAAGAGCTGTTCAATTGATGTTTTTGTATTATTCTGACATCAGTTTCTAAAGCGCTAAGGAGTAAATAATTACACGTAATGCAAGGTTTGCAAAACACCAGTAGAGCATATTTTTGGCAAAAACCTCTTTTACGTTAATCATATTTATCAATAATACAAGTTATGAGTATTTTCAATTAGCACAAAAGATGAAAATATATGCATTCTCAACTATAATATGTGCTCACTTTAAACTGAATTAAATCTGATAGAATATATCTGAAATATTTATGTACAATTACAATCAGCTTTTTACATAAAATGACACACACTTTTTTATTGATTACGTGAAACTAAAGCACCAAGACTTATTAAATACCAATAAGCATTAATTTAATATCAAGCCATCAGATTCCAATTAAGCTTTAGTTAAAATCATTAAAAACAGACTTTTTTGTTCAATTCTGTTTCACTTAAAGAAATCCAAACAATCTTAATTTAACGTATTCTTTTAACGATACAAACTGTATTGCAAAAATCGAAACAGGAAGGAAAAAGAGATTTATTACAATTCGAAAACTCACCCATGTGACGGAAAAAAGTTCAACAAAATAAACATAATTAGTCGCACATCCTAAATGTACCCAAATATGAGGCCGGTGAATGATAAACTTACACTTCAATCAATAAACATTACTAAAGAAACATTTTTCATATGCTGAAAAGAGTTAAGAACGTTGAATGTGAAAAAATAAGAAAGGACAGACGATAAATGTCCGAATAGAGCAACCAATTTTAAACTAATTAAAAATGAAATTCTAAATGGAAACGTTGTTTTAAGATTTGGACAGCAGCCAAAAAAATCTCTTTTGACACAATTATTAGAATTTTATTTGCTCACCCATATGCAAAATGGCAACAGGAAAGAAATAAAAATTCCTGAATAGCGTTATGTTAATTAACGTTTTAATTAATATCTCCGCTAATTAAAGTCGTACAATTATGAGATTGGTCCTATTGTTTTCTTTGGAAATTTTCGAATTGATCGGTATCTCGTTTGACTTCCGATTCGCAGTGGTTCTCGAGAAGATCGATCTTCAGACAGACAGACAGACGGACGCGAACAGATTTTAATATTATAGTGGATGGATAGTTACTCTATTTCTGTTAGAACAATACAGAAACAAATTTCCATTAATAAATGTTCTAATCTTGTGCTTTAATCTTAAACCTTTCGAAAAGCACCTGAAAACCTCACCTCCTGAACTAAATGCCTCCAAGAGTTTTTTTTTTTAATTTTCGAGCGATTTCATTCCATCATAAATATAAATGAACTACCGCCGGAGTCAGAAAATTAACATAATTTAAAGCTAAAAGTTCACTTAAAGAGTCATTTAGAACACAAAAACTTCCTCGAAATTTCTCGAACACGGCTTTTAGTGTGCTTGGAGGAAGCAAACTTTAAAGTTAATGGTCCATCTTTTCCGAACTCATTAAGATGGTTAAAAATAGTTACTGCTCTTGATGTGAAATGCTTCGGCAGCGATATATACACGATATATTGTCACGGCGGCGTTTTATTTTCACGGAGAGATCTCTTTTTCACTAATGAAGCGTTTTGAGGTGTTTCGCGTTTTATTAGATGGTATCGTAATATCGTAATTTGGGTAGTTTACTTTTGTTTCGATGAAGTATTAATTCTTTCGTCTTAGGTATCTCAATATTCTCAGATGATTCATTGAGAACTTTGCGAAATATCTGAGCATTAAAACGTCAATGGCGTTAGGCAGTGGTGCCGGTACGGGGGGCGATTCGCCCCGGGTGTCCCCCGTCTAGAGGCTGACACCCAGTGCAAGTTAATGAAAAATATGAATCTAAGATGCATTTTTGATACTACAACGTTGAAAATTTTCGGACCCCCACTTATATTTCTTTTTGTACATTAATCCACTTAAAATTTCGTTACTTTACACAAATGTAGTTATTTCTGGAAATTGCGTAAATTTCATGTTTACATGAAATTGTAATTTTTTTCTTTTTTTAAGGCGGGGAGGGGGGCGATCCGCCCCAGGTGTCACCCGTTTGGGGATGACACCCAAAGTAGAGTGCAAGTTTCTGGAAAATATGAAGCTAAGATGCATTTTTGATACTACAAGTTTGAAAATTTCCGCCCCCCCCCCCACTTATATTTTTTGTTTTTGTACGTTAACCTACTTAAAATTTCGGTATTTTACACAAATGTAGTTCTTTCTCTAAATTGCATAAATTTTATGTTTAGATGAAATTGTAATTTTTTTCCCTTTTGTATCTTAAGGCGAGGAGGGGGAAGCACACCGGGTGTCACCCATGCTAGGTACGCAAATTTAAAAAAAAAAAAAAACATTGCTATCGAAAAGTAGCATTTTTTTTTTTTTAATATGAGTAATTAAATGTCGTTTCAGCACAAATTTCATATTCTTGCACAAACATAATCACAGGTCACATCGACAACTATTGAGAATTTTAAATCCACAATTCATTCGCTGTTCATTCGGAAAATATTGATTGAAGACGTCACTCAGAACTTTTGAAAACGATTTTTTTCAGGGGCCACTTTGAATTTGAAAAAAGAGAGCAGAACCCTTGATTAATCTTCACAGAACCCTGGGGTACCTCGGAACACAATTTAAGAAACGTTCGATATTATTGTATCAAGGTTTTGAGGGAGAAATAAAGACAAATGACTTCAAGCCAGAAAAACGGTTTACTCTACTTTTCGCCAACATTTAAAATTTCCTCCCCCTTTAAATATATTAAAAGGTAAGGTTGAAAATGAAAAACAGAGGGGAAGGAAATTTTGTGTCGGCGAAAAGTAGGGGACACCAGTAAGACTCGACCGATGCATCGGCCAGGCCGATGCATCGGCGCCGATGGTCAACAATTTAGCCATCGGCATCGGCATCGGCGGCCGATGCTAAATTGCAGGAAACATCGGCCCATCGGCCTTAAAAACATCGAAAAGCCGATGGAACTGGCCGATGTTTTTGAAAAAAAAAAGACCTCTGTTGTTTTACTTTTTAATATAAAGTAAAGGGAGTTATTGTTTTCATATAAAATTATTTACATAAATTTCAGCATGCATTTCTATTTTAGTCACCCCTGAAAGAGTTTTTAATACTGCAATCAGGTACCAAACAAGTTAATTATTGCGTTGTTTCTTGCGGCTGGATGTACGTATATATCTCTCATAAGTCATAACTCAAAAATGGTAAGATGTAGAAGGCTAAATTTTTGCATGTGGGGTGTGCGTACGTTCCAGTTGTGCACTTCCCTTTTTGTTTTCGATCGGGTGTTCTAAAAAGCCTATCACTCATATTTTACTCATTTTTTGTGGCTATTGATTACTTACTTCAATGCAAAACTAATATAGCGTCTCAGACTGACGGTCATTTGGTGATATATTGCCAAATTGGAGACCATGGAAATAAATATGTGATGGCGAAACTGGTTTTGTTTCATTTTATCAGATTCCCGTTTAACCGATGGTAATTTTTTAATTTTTCGATTTTAGTAATATGAATCACAGTAATGAAGTCTTTTCTGTATCGCTTCGGCAGAGCTACAAGTTTGAGGCCCGGCGAAATACATTTTGGGGCCTAATTCTCTATCACAGAAGTTGTAAAACATTTAGTATAAGCATTTTTGTAACTCTTATGGTGCCCCTATGGTTTGTGGGGCGTCTCGCGCAATTGAAACATTTGCTACATTTTAAATCCGCCACTGAACGTCAAAATAAACTCGGGTGCAAGTTTTAAAAGGGTTTTTCTGCTTAATGTTTATGATTGTTTTGAACTCTATTTTGTACGAATATTTTTTGTATTTCCAAGAACACTTGCGTGCCCCTCCTCCCACTCCCTTAATTTCTGAAATTAAACTCTAGTTGCACTTCTGAATTGTTTGAAACTAACACCATTCATAAAATTAGAGATTTTTTTTCAAGCATTATCTATTGTTTAGGAAGAATTTAGAGCATTAATGTAAGAAATTGATTACAGACGTTTTGAATGGTGACATAATGCGGAAATCAAAGGGACTTTTGAATTTTTTCTTCTTTAGTGCTGAAGTAGATTCAGAAATGCTTCCGAGGCGTTGGTGGTAGCGGTTCTGTACTAAAGAAATGAGGCCGAAGTTTCATGTTCTGAGTTACTCCAAAATCAGAGGGTGATCCCCTAACCCACCCCCGTCGTTTCAAGCATTTCTTAAATATTTAGCAATTATTTATTTTGGTCAAGAAATGTCATTTTGCGCATTTCTTATACTTGTTTCACCTATATTTCGTAATGCGCCATCTTTTTTGCATCATTAATAGCGATTGATTTTTTTTTTCTGTTGTAAGTAACTATTTTTATGTATTTATATAAAATCAATGAATAAGTTATTTTTGTTTTCATCAAATTTTTAATAATATGTTATAGAAAAGTTTCAAGGATTTTCTATTATGAAATTTTTTAAATTTCAGAAAATTATTGTTATATTGAAAAAAAATAATTTGAACTGTTTTTAGTGCTTCATACATGATTAAACAATCAAATTGTTCAATATTACTTATGCAAACATCAGATCAAGTAGTGTATGTATTCAGTTATTAACTTGGTGTAAATATTGAGTTTGTTTTTTGTAGTTGCGTTTTAAGAACCTCGCTCTTTTCATGGCTATTTCCTTTTTCAGCAAAATTTATGTCACTGTTATAGCTTTTATGAAGAATGCAAACTTTTCTATTCATAAATTTTAAATAAGTATAAAAGTATTCCTATTATGATTTAATATTGTAATTTATCTGTTAACTGTTTTGTTTAATTTGATGACTAAAAATGTCTACGTGCAATCTTTCCACTTTAATTGCGTAATTTGTTGACGGTTTTATAGTTTTATTTTTAATTTTTTTTAATGATTAAGCAACATAATTTGATGTTTCTTTTAACTACGTTTAGTGTACCTAAATCCATATATTATTACAATATTACTGAAATCTTAGTTATATGTTCAATCCTAAAAGAAAAAAAAAACAAATCAATTGGTTCTTAAACAGTCTCTTTGTTTTTCTTCCTTTTTTTTTTTTTTTGGCTGTTGTTCTTTGTCTTCCATTATACAGTAGTCAAAAAAGGAGAAGCATAACTACACCCTATACAGATTGTACGTAGTACCATCCAAGAATTCGGGGGACAAACTGTATAAAACCTTACCCAGGGTAGTTCACATTACCGAAGTACATTCACCTTCAAAAGGTCACCTTGAGGGACTATGTACTTCTGCCAGTGTTCATATAACTTTTGGAAACACTCCTGGAAACCATTTTTCGCTACCTTCTGTGATGCGTCTTTATCTTCTCCTAACGGATGAAAGCGGCGTCCGTGCAAATGTTTTTTTGCTGAGAACAGGTAAAAGTCACACTGAGCTAAGTCCGACGAAACGTTACGTTATTTGTTTGTCATATCGGAGTATTCACCAATCGAACCGTGCATCCTCAACATGAAAGTCGCCTTCTTCCCCACGATGAAGTTAAAGCAACAGCGCAAGAGGCCTTACAGGAGGTTGCGATAAATGTCTTCCAGGAGTCCTTCTAAAAGCTATACGAACGTTGGCAGAAGTGCATAGTCGTTCAAGGTGACTATTTTGTAGATAGATGCACTTCGATAATGTGAACTATTCAGGCTAAGGTTTTATACAACTTGTCCTCGAACTTTTAGATCATACTACGTACGTATGAGTTTTCAACGTACTATTTCCTAACATTTTTGAGTGACGCAAGTTTACGCGCATGCAGACATAACAAGAGAATTTGCGATAATTAACTAAGGAGGCGTTCAAAATGGATATTTAAGTCATCTATATGTTCTTAGGTACATATGCATGTACAAATGTGCTGAAAAAACGTGTGAAGTTTAAATTGGGTGATCCTAAAATAGAAATTTAGGCCGAAATCTATTTTTTTTTTCTTTTTGTGATTGCAATTTTTTATTCGTAGAAAGTAAGTAAAGTGAAATGAATCAATGATCCTTTAAATCCCTGAAAATCTTATCAATTAATCTCTGATAGATTTTTTTTCTTTTTTTTTTTTTTGCCATCGGCCAACGGCATCGGCCATTTGGAGGAAAACCATCGGCCATCGGCCACCTTTGAACAATCGGCCAACAATCGGCATCGGCCCATCGGCCAAAAAATGCCATCGGTCGAGCCCTAGACACCAGAACATATTACATATAAATGCAACAATGCGTAAATATTGTTGCATTCATATGTAAAGTATTCATGTACGAAATTCTCCTTAATAGATTGATTATTAATTTTTGTTAATAATGAATTGTCGACAGTAAATTAAAACGAAATAATGTGTCATATACAAAACCTAACTCATTTTCCCATCACTATTATTATTTATTCAAACTGCTACGTGATCATTTTTTAAGTGTCAAAATTAAAATGTATCGCAGCCGAAAAAGAAGAAAGGAGGCAATAACAGAAATGGCGAATTGCAATTAAACTACAATTTGTGCTCACACTGTCCTTAACAAAGAAAAATCGAATTTCTCGAAATGTCTTCTTATTAAATATTCAACAAGTTAGATATTCCTGACATTGAAGTGCTTGTTACGGGAAAAGCAATTAAGGATTTAATAAGATTTTTTTTTTCTTTTTTGTCGTGCGCTTTAATAAAAATGCCTAAAGAGATATCACTTTTTTTTTTATTGCTGTCGTTTAGGGAAGATACGTTCGAGTTTGACATAATCCGGTATATTCGAGTTACGATGATGAAAATATTCATACCTGTTCCTTCACCTTTGCAGTTAAATTTAAGTATATTTAATTTTAATGCTGGTGTTTATTATTAACATTTTATTATTATTATTTGTTGTAATAGTGTATTTGATTTATCAAACACTACTTATTTAACTTGTTTCAAGAAAATATTTTTTTTTTCTTCTTCCGAAGTGTTGTTTTTACAATGATCTAAATTAGCATTTCTCAAATTATGTGACGGCAGATTAATTTCAGTAGTCTTAATCTAATATAGGCGCTGTTCACTAATGATGTCACACTTTTTTGCCCCTTTTTTACCCCCCCCCCCCCTTTTTTTCACAAAGTTTCAGATTTTACCTATGCCCCACCCCCGTCCCTGTTGCTAATTTTCTTAAACATATTCTTTAAAAAAAAAATGCGTGTCACATACTTTTTGTAACGCCCCCTCCCGCCACCTGCCACCTTCTCTCAAACTGTCCCGATTTCACGACGACCCTCCCTTCCAAGGGCGTGACATCATTTGTAGACAGCCCCCTCTGAACATTATCCCGACAAAGCCCAAATTGTTATTACTATTTTATTATATTTATTTATATTATTTTATTTTTATTACTACTTTTATTAATTTATATTTTATTTTAATATATTTATGTATTTATTTTTTATCTTATTTATTTATTTGTTTGTTTATTTTTGACACACGAAACTTAATTTTGTAGAACCATAGATACTCAGTTAGCGGGTTTAACTGATTTTTTACTTTTTTTAAAATCATCTTAAGGTACACCAATGTGTTAGCAGAAACTCGTAATTTTAAATTTTTACGAAGAAGAATATGCTTTCAATGTAATTATTGTTGGTACCGATCGGCACCGATATAAGTCTTTCCGGGTTAATATGCTGAAAATGTAATTGAGCTGAAATGTAATTTGGGAATTAAAGAACGCTTCGTGTTTAATAGACTTCTTGGTTTAGAACTTTTAGAACTTAGTGGTTGTTTGCCTTTAAAAAATATTTATGACATTATTCACTCTACAATTATTGCATTTTCGGGAATTCCCATAAATATGCAACTTGAAATGTAATTAATCGCCAGTTTTACAAACTTAGAATTCTTAAAATATATATATATAAATATGTATGATGTCAGAAAGTCAAGACATGGAGTGAAAAAAATAATCATTATTATGTATAATAATAATAAAGCGCATGATATTTCAATACCGTTTTCAGCTATAATTTGATTGCATTGTTGTGGAATATTTTTTACTGAATGACGAAAAGATTCTTTATTATTGTTTGATGTTGAGAACAGAAACAGAATTGGCGGCTCATTTTTCTTTTCCATAGTGTAAACATTTATATCTATTAAACGTTTATTTATTATTATTATTTTTTTTAATTTTGGATTCATTTTTTTTTTCTCTTTCAATTAATTTTCTTTATTTTATTTTTATTTTTTCTACTCTGAATTCATATTTATATACGTCTCATAAGTTATTAATTCATAAAAAATCTAATGAAAATTAATGGTCTCGTCCAAGCTGCATTTATTATCGTTATTGCTTTAGGGATAATTATGGTGTGGATTATGGTCATGCAGGTCAGAAAAAAAATGGGAATAGCAACTCACTCAATTTAGAAATTGTTTAATCTGTCAACCTCCCAATTAACAGTCGATATTGAGATAAGTTTTTTTTCCTGTGGTCTTGTGGCAGCGAAGCTTAATGAGTAGGAAAATTCATCATTTGTTCAGACTGCTTTTTCGTCATTAGTCGTGTGTGTTTTTGTCTTTCTTTCGTAATTGGAAAATTGTATCACTTTTCATAGGTATTTATTTGTTTATTTTTTTAGATCTACTCTCACATTCGTAATTGGAAGAAAAAAATGTATAATTTTTTATAGGTTCATTGTAGAAATAAAATAGTATTGGAATGCAGTCATACAAAGTAATTTTGAGCTAATGTTTTTTTTTTTTTTTTTTTTGAGCAATAAGCAATCGTTAATTGCTTATTGCTTTCATTTGACTGTTTTGAGGTCATATCATTTTATTTTCCCGCCAGCACCCTCTGCAGCATCACCGTTGACCGGCTCCTCACGATGCTTCTCCTCCAGGTTGCGTCAATATCCTACACTTACACGCATACATACATGCACGTACACACACAAACACATACATGCGCATACACACAAACACATACATGCGGCTACACACAAACACATAAACACACACACAGACACAAACACATATGCCTACACACACATACACATCCCCCTCCCACACACACATAAACACTCATACACACAACTACCCACACACTCATACCTGCACACAGACATAAACATACATGCCTACACACACTTACACATACCCCCTATACACAAACACACAGACCCCCCTACACAAAAACACACATCCCCCCCACACACACACATAAACACACACGCCTACATACACACACACTCGTGATTGCGAAAAACATAATTTGAATTCAAGAGGTTAAAAATTCAAATTTATTTTTAATTTTTTTTTTTAACTACTCCACTTATATTTTCATAGCTTTATAATAACCAGTCCTAAACAATTGTATACTACTGTGGGCATGAAAAACAATATATGCAGAAATGAGTTTTAAGATATTTGAAGAAACGCGTTTTGGATTCAATACTAACTATAGAAAAATGTTTGAGTTAGACTTTTTTAGCTATTTTTTTTTCAGCGGAAACGGAATAAACAAGCTTGTACAAAAAAGCTAACGTACAATAGGTGACAAAAATTACATTTAAAAAAAGAAAAGAAAAAAAATTACAGATACTCTTCTTTACCTGCTCACGGCAGTATATTTACCTAAAATTAAGAAACAGTAATTATTAAATCCATTTAAAATGATTCATTTGCCTGGTTCAAAATTATCCTACTGTTCAGGATAACTCAGAGCCAGGTCAGAAATAGGATCCCAAATAAATTATTTTAATAAAACTAGTGGAACTTTAATGCGGCAAATTAAAATTTCTAAACGTTAAAAAAAATGAATTCCTGATTTATAACTTCCCAAGATTTCTATCCTTTATAACATTGCATATAATCAGTTTAATAACATAGGAGGAAAACTTTCAACTACTTCAAAAATAGTATCCAAGCAGTAACTTCAGAGTTGTCTTCTTTACTAATAATAAAGCTCAAAGTCTCTCTGTCAGGTGTCTAGATGACTGGATCTCTGAGACGCGCATAGCGACTAGACCGTTCGGCCGATTTTCATGAAATTGGGCCCAAAGTTAGTTTGCATGAGGGTGTGCACCTCGAAGCGATTTTTCGAAAATTCGATTTTGTTCTTTTTCTATTTCAATTTTCAGAACATTTTCCGGAGCAAAATTATCATAAGATGGACGAGTAAATTACGAAATTATGACGTGGAATGGAAGAGCGAATGAACATAGCCAATTGGCGAGAAATTCATCATCCATTATTTGTAAATATACAGGCGAACCAAATGACCTTTTAATTTTCTACTACGAGCATAGCCGTGCGGTTACCACTAGCTAAATAGTAAAAATTAGCTGTGAACAAAATTGCAAGCTCTTTCTTTTTCGAAAGTATTTCATAACTTTAGCAAGAGAGTGCAGCACTGGGTCTTCTAGTTCTTTTTTAAAGTCAAACATACAAAAGAATTTGAATTGCCTTAAAGCTTTCACTTTCCTTTATTTATTACGATATTTATTATATTATTATGGAGTTAGTGGTAGCCGCACGGCTTTGCCCTTAATAGAAAAATTAAAAGGTCTTTTGGTTCGCCTGTATATTTACAAATAATGTATGGTGAATTTTCTCGCCAATTGGCTTGTACTCATGTTACGGTTCCACGTTATGATAATTTCGTATCTCGCCAATTGGCATGTGCCCATGTTACGGTTCCACGTTATGATAATTTCGTAATTTACTCGTTCGTTTCATGATATTTTTGTTCTTAAAATTGGAATAGAAAAAGAACCACATCGAATTTTTGAAAAATCACTTCGAGGTGTACACCCCCATGCTACAAACTAACTTTGTGCCAAATTTCATGAAAATCGGCCGAACGGTTTAGGCGCTATGCGCGTCACAGGCATCCTACAGATATCCAGACATCCAGACATCCTCCGGACAGAGAGACTTTCAGCTTTATTATTAGTAAAGAAGATAAAGATGGAATAATGTACAAAAAGTGGAAATTTTTTAACATGCATTTATTATTATGGGTAACAGTAGTCATTGAAAAATAATTAATATTGTCGCAAAGTTACCTCTTAAACCGATATCATTTGTTCAGTTCCTTAACTTCTCAATATTGATTTTGTAAGATAACTCTAGAAAAAAAATCATCTATTTTCATTCGTAAAATACTAAAACTGATATTTATTTATGAAAGAACCCTTTATTATTTGCATTTTTCCTTTCATTCTACAAAATATTAACGGGAGCAAACGATGTGGAGCGTTTGGTAAATAACGGTATAGCTTTTTCGTTTGTGCGCGAAATTAAGAAATTAAACCGCAAATAATTCCTTTTTGGATTTGACTTTCAGTTAGCAAATATTCCTAAGAAGTGAAATATTTTCAATGGAAATAGCTAAAAAAACTTCTTTTTTATCCCCTACCGAATAACACTTTTTTTTTTTCAAATGACAATTTCAAATAGCATTCCTTTTTTGCCTCCAAATTTTATTAATCTTCAATTTGACTAGAATATTCCTTTCTTCAGTACAATAAAGATGTTGCATTTAAAATCCGAATTGTTATTATTATTATTTTTTATCTGCTGAAAAAATAAACATTGGCTCATTTTTTTTTCCATTTTAATGCTTTTTTTTTCGTTTTACCTGCTATTTTTTCCAATTTTCTCTCTTGCACTTATTTTATATAATTTCAAACTACTTTTATCTGTATAGTTCTTCATTAAAAAATACCCCCTTTCTAGAAAAAAAAAATGTTACCTACATATAATTTGCTTTATGCAAAATATACCGCGATAGATAAAAACACTGTTTATGACATTTTTTTGTTAATGGTTCGAGCATTTTAGTTGAATACAAATTAATTTCCCTTGCTTTTTTTCTCCCTTTTTTCCAGGTTATTAGCATATCTTGAGTTTTTTTTTTTTTTTTTTTTTTGGCTTTGTTAACTTTTTTCAAACTTGAGTCCTAGCTTGCTATTTCTTCTTTTTTTTTCTCTATGTTTGTCGTTTTTATAGATAAATGCCATTTACTTTACAACTGGAAAAGAATAACCGATGATTTGTTTTGCGAACGTAATTCAGTAATGGATTTCCTAGCATTTAACCGCAATTTGATTAACTACCTCTGACTTCTCTTTTTTTTCCCCATGAATATTTCCAATTACTAACAAAATGTACCACATGCGATAAAATTGCAGCAGAACCTCGCTTATCTGGCCCTCGTTTATCCAGATCAAACTTTTAACAAAAACTTTACTCACACTAATTGCTTCGCCCACCTTTGCACGGTCTACCTCGACAATAAAAGTTACGTCAAGTGACGCGTGTTCAACAATCAGGCTTGAACACACACACACACACACACACACAAAATCAGTAAAGTTTTGTTGCGGATTGCGGAAAAATAGCCCAAAAGGAAACATTTTAAATCCCTCGAATACAGGAAAAGTCCCTAAACAAAAGCCAGAATTTTATTTGTTCATATTCGAGGAAAAAAAATAGCAACAGATCTTTCATCTCGATTATATTCTTCACGCTACAAATTTAAAAAAAAAAGCATTGTTACGAAAAATTGAGATTAAGCACTGAATAATAATTTAAATGGAGGAAAGCCTTCCAAAAATATGAATTTTCTGTCGAAATCTAAGTATCATAATCAACAGTTTTTAATTGATATCTCCCTTAATTACTATCGTAGGATTATGTTAAATAGCCAAGCATAAAAAGGGGAAAATAACGAATCTATCGATACCTGTTTCGATGGTCAGTTCACTGGCGTTCGGGAGAAGTAACTCGGACATAGATACATACATACATACGCTCAGTTTTTAATTATGTAAGATAGATAATTTTTAGTGTAGCAAGCATAAGTGCACTTAATATTGGCTTTCATTTTGATTTTTGATTGACAAAGCGTTTGCGTGACTGCGCTTCATTCAAACATGTGTTTGAAATGAAACAGAAGACAGCGTACGAATTGAGTAGTGTTTCCCATTTTTCAAAAATATATGTCTTTAAAAAAAATAATCTTAAAAGACGTTCAGTCGTTGTTTTCATTGTCGCTGCTGACGTCACGAGTGAACCAGTCGCTAGAGTTACCAAGACAAAGTTTCAATACATTCCCTAAAATCTCCAAAACAGGATGCCTTACCAGAAAAGACAGCCACGCGATTCGATCTATGATGACTTTCTTCACTTGTGACGTCACACGATGAAGCATCTTGCTTCAGGAATCAGGCATTTTATAGGAAATTTATTACTTTTTTAATTTATTTTTTTTATTTCAAATGGCATAAAACTTGACAAATTGATAAAAGAAAAACATATCAAAAAGACTTAAATTAAAAATTAAATGCTGGAAAAATTAAAATATTTCCTGTATCCTTGTGTGTGTGTGTGTGTTTTTTTTTCTTTTTTTACTTATTCTGTCAATTTCAGTGTCTGTAAAAGTAATGCTTTTGACTGAAGGAAACACCCGCATTCTTTGATAAGAAATATTTTTATAAAGGACTAAGGAAAAAATATTTTTATATTGTTTAATGTCTTGTAAACTATTCTATGTCTGCTTATGTACTGATTGTCTTTTCTCATTACCTATACTACCCTGATAATCCGGATTTTCGACAACCCGGATTGCCTTTGGTCCCAATTAGTCCGGGTTAACGAGATTGTATTGTACAAAAAACTAATGTCAAGCGTGTGAAGCTAATTTATTTTTTACTAACTGTACCCGCACGGCCCGTAGTAGAAAATTAAAAGGTCAATTGGTTCGCCTGCATATTTACAAATAATGGATGCTGAATTTCTCGCCAATTGGCTATGTTCATTTTCTCGCCCATGTTACGCTTCCACGTTATGATGATTTTGTAATTTACTCTTCCACGTTATGATAATTTGCTCGGTAAAATGTTCTTAAAATTGGAATAGAAAAAGAACAAAATCGAATTTTCGAGAAATCGCTTCGAGGTGCTCACCCCGTATGCTTCTAACAGTAAGATATCTAATCCCAGGAATAATACCAAAATATCCTACTGTTGCTCTGAGGCGACGATATGTAGGGGAATGTAGAGAAGAATGAAATAGTTAAGATAACTTACCTTTTTCAAAACGAACAAATTGAAAGTTTGTTTTGAAAATTACTATTGAATTGTGAATTTTTTGAAAAACTTGATTGCTTAATTTTCCTGGAAATCCTGAACGTTTGTTTCTCCCTAACACCTCATAGGAACCAGTATCGAAAATGTCAGGCTAATTTGAGGATGTATGGCAAATCAACTTGTGTACCAGTTTATACATAGCAAATTTTCTATTCATAATCATTTATCAAGTGTATTATAACTATTCCTCTCTCACTTCCCAAAACCCATGCTAAATACAATTACTAATTTCATTATTAAAGTTTAACTTTGTTTAAAATATCAAGTAGTGTAATAAATTTTGACATTATAATTATATAAAGACTGAAATTACATTAAATATGCTTTGAGTTATTTAAAATTCTGCGCTTTCAAAACCGCCTGGACGTTCCACAAATGTTGCTCCAACTTTGTTGTGTTTAATGCATATTCGTAATGGGCGCTTATGAAATTGCGTCTGACCTTTGCTAAAGTAACCACACCTATGTTTCTAATATTAAATCTATAGTGCTGCCTATTACTGTAATTAAGGATTCCTGTTCGAGGTTAAATATGACATACTGTCAACAAGATAACATTAATCTTTCATACTTTCGCATTTGTGGCTTTTAATATAAAATGCAGCTTTTGAGGCTTTTCAGTCTTAATGTTTCGTTGCGATTATATTTTGAAGTATGCAAATGTTATTTGGTCTAATTTCCATTTGAATAATAAAAATTTACGCATTAGATTTGCCCGTTCGCATTTTCAAATTCAAATATTAACTTCGATACTAGTTTATGGATATTATTGCATACATTTGGGTAATTAAAATGTTAAATTGATTAAAAATGCTTCTTCTCAGCTGTGGTGAATTTAAACTTTTGTGGGACCCGTCGCGATTTGTTTTGGGGTCCTTTTGCCTGTTATTGCTAGATTAATTTTAGCTACCAGTTTGTCGGTAATCTCAGTTTCAATAAGAGAACACCTGCCTTCCAGCTCGTTTATTGACTATTCCAGACTGATGAATCCATAACAAGGACGAAACTGCAGTTTCTGGAATTTATAACCGGACTGTCGGTGTATTACATGTACATACAAAGGGATTTAAATGAAATACATTAGGGCAATTCCACGAAAAAGTGGACATGAGATTTGAAATTCAAAAATTGTTTTATTGTTACAAGTAATACATGTCTCAAATTAAAGTTCATAACATTAAGTTTTATGAAATTATAAAGAAAATTTTCATAAAAATTACTTTTTTTTTTGAGTCTAAAGGTAACGTAATATATCAAACTTGTATTTAGGTAAAACACAATATTTTCATTCGCTCAGGATTACTGTTTAAAACAGGAGAATTTTGTATGTATGTGTGTATGTTACTATTTGTGACATTTGTTTATCCTTTGGAACACTTAAATTTTCATAACAAAATATTTAACAGGATTTTTAGTATAAATAATGTTATAAGGTCTCGCCGTCACACCCGTCACAAAAAAGATGCATAAGTTACCATAGCAAATGCATTCTTCCATTTAAAAAATAAAATAAAAAAAAAAAAACCATGAAACTTTCCAAAGTTCTAATGTTTGCAGGTCTGAATAGTGAATAGGAGTACAATGTTTAAATTTGATCAAATATTTATTCTCTGGTAAAATTTGGTGTGACGTGTGTGACAAACGTTTGTGACGGGTTTGACAAAATCATTGGGACAGGTGTAACAGCATTTAAAATAGCTTTTAAAAACTTTCTACATTAAATCGAAGATTAAACCATCTTATTTCTTAACAAATTAGCATTATAGTTTTTTTTTAAAAAATCTGAAAATCTTCTAACAGATTTGAATTATTTGTATTTCAATAATTTTTTGGTTATTAAGCGAGTTACTTTTATTTATTTCTTGAAACATTTCAAAGAAGTAAAATAGCTTAAAAGGAAAATAATCAAAGCACATTTCTATAACTACTCAGTTTCGTGAAAATGTCTCAGTCAAATCATTTTTATGAAATAAAAAGTAATACCGGAGACACTGGAATTATACAACGAGTAAACGTTGCCCAAAATGATGGCACAGGATCTCAGGATGCAATTTAAAGTCTCATTAACCAATTATCACATTTACAAGTTGTGCACGGATAAAAGATAATACAATTTGCTCCCTTATGGAAGTAAGTTACTGCATCATGACAAATATGCTGCATGGAACGTTTTAAAATGCTAGCATAACTGATCTGAAAACATGATTCTCTTACCTATGAAAAAAGAAAAAAAGTTTTGATTGCTGTACAGCTCAATGAAAAATTATGTAAAACAATCAAACTAGTGTTTTTTTCTAAGACAGGGGATTTTTAACTGACATGAGATTACAATATTTTCACCATTTTGTATAGAACATAACAGTAGTCATATTCGTGGGGGGCTAAATGCAGTCAACATTGTCAAATTGAGCTGTCAAATCAAACTGCTTTTCAAATACAAACACAAATACAAAAGTGACGACCAGCAACAGGCTCTGGGTCCAGCTAGACTGGTCCTAGTCAATTTACAATCACCAGTGAAGATCAATAGCCCTCTTAAAACTATCTACTACCTTGCTTATTACCACCTCTTCCGGTAAGCTGTTCCAAGGTTCCACTACCCTACTAAAATAATAATTTTTCCTAACATCCATGTTAGCCTGAGATTTAAATAGCTTAAAACAATGACCCCTTGTCCTGTTTTCAGTGCTAAACTTCAGCCCTGTAACATCTTTCATTTTGATAAATTTAAACAACTGAATCATGTCCCTTCGGTCTTTTCTTTGCTCAAGACTGTACATTTAGCCTTCTAAGCCTGGAATCATAATCTAAGTGGGAAAGTCCATTTATTAGCCTTGTAGCCCGCCTTTGAACTCTTTCCAATACATTAATATCTTTCTTAAGATAAGGAGACCAAAACTGAACAGCATACTCCAAATGGGATCTTACCAAACTTCTATATAAGGGCAGAACTTCTTTTCATTTATTTAATTGTGCATGTGCAGTGAAGATGACAAGAACTGATCTATATATTAAAGCAAACACTGTAGTCTGAGTGAATATCGTCTGCAAGTTATAATTAATGAAGAAATGGAAGTTCAGAGAAGTGACAACTTTTGGGAAAGCAGCTCTGATGATGTTTAAACTGAACAGACTGCAAAGTTTACATTGTAAAATATAGCTATCACTGCAATTCAAATGCTATATCTTACTCCCAGTTAGATTATATTAACACTTGATATAACTTTTATTATTTTTTTTTTTTTTCACTAACCACTCAAGGCAATGTAATACAAAGCACTACAGTATTGGTATTATGTTAGTGTTTTACTTATTAGCTTTGAAAAGAAAAAATAAGTAAAGATATGCAAGCTAATGGATGGCCCTGTTGATTTTTCCCCGTAAAACGTGATATTTAAAAAAAGAAATTGTTTGTAATTACCAAAAAATGCTGCACTTGACTTAATTTCGTTAGCGGCCATTAAAGAAGTGCTGAACTAAATGTACACCCAGTACTAGTTTTTTTTCTTATGAAATGTAATTTATATTCACTATTGTCAAGTATGTCATCTGTACTGATCACAATTCTTTTAGAAACGTCACACCCGTCACAACACAAAAAAGAAATCCTCTTTTAAAAAAATTTAAATTCATCATTAATATCATGTATTAAGTTTCATTTGAATGTCGTTTATTAGAAAAAAAATGTTATAGTCATGAAACATTAAAATATTCACAGGAATTTCTAGAAACATGGGTGCAGGTGAAAACTCATATCTCGCAAACGTCACACCATAGATCTATGCGTCACACCCATCAAAAGGTTTTAAAATTTCTTTAAAAAACATTCAAAAGTCAAAACTCAATTATTCAAGCAAATGCATAGTTAAACATAATTAAAATACTTTGTTAGTATTTGTTAACTGATTCAGTGCTCAAAATGTTGGTTTAACCATTAAAAATACGAGTAGTGTCTGAATGTCGCACCCGTCACAATGGAAATGCCCATTACCTACTAAAAAAAAAAATAATGATATTTTTTATTCACGCCTAAAATAACTTTATATAGTTATCCAAAATAAAACTTTTCAAAAGCATACTAGTATTATATTTTGTGTTATATTCGATGCGTTTTTCCCCTGCTGATTCGTTGTTTATTTTAAACTGCAATCTGATCAACTGTCCATTAATTAATCTAATCCCTTGTTTGAGCTTTGCTCATAATATTCTCAGTTCATCTCGTACTTTAAACTCGGGTGCATTTTATTTTCCCATCATTTTTCTCAAGCGATAAAATTTACATTGTATAATAAAGAGACTACTTAGCCTCCATGTAAACTAACTTACTTAAGGGAATCTAGTGCATTCAATTCTACTTAACATCAAGGTCCGTTTGCATTTAAAAGCCTTTTTAAAAGCGTTTATGTTTCTATTTGAACAAGTTACCGGAGCAAAACGAGAATATTAAATTAATGTTCTTTGCATTAAAATGGCAACAAACCTCAGGGGAAAGAAGAAAATGCGCGGAAAAGGTCAAAATATTTGCAGCTGTTCTTTTGTTCCTCTATTATTAAGGGATTTACGTGTTTAAACTGGGTTGGCGAATGTGTTTTTTTCCCCCTCGGCATTTTTCTGTGGAGTTTATGGAATTTTGTGGTTCTCTTAGAAACAATAATTTCGCCATTCATTTTGTTTGCTTAAAAAAGAACGCGGTTTTTTGTATCATTAAAGAACTTTATTTTTTCTTATTTACGGCTTAGCTGGAATTTTAATCTTTGTTCTGGTTTGAATGCACGAAAAGTTAAATCTTAACATATTTAAATATTAAAAGATTAAATTATTTACATTTGCTGTGCTTTTAAGTACTGATATCACAATGGGCGGATACAAGCTATCATTTTAAGGGGTGTTATGCTGAAGATTGATCCTCTATGCCCCCTCCTCCTTCTCACGAGCGAACCTACGGTTTTCAGTACGAAAAATTTCTGAAACTGCTCGGGTATCAATAAAAAGTATCCTATCGGCCAGGAATAAGCCACCTAATAAAGCATAAACGTTACTAATTAATTTAATAAGCAATTAAAAAATTAGTATTACCAAATATTTACTTTAAAAAATAGTTAATGATTTGAAAAGATTACTGAAAACGTTTACATTTTGTTCATAAGGTCTTTGAACACATTAAAAACAGATCTGTCGACGGTTTGGGGGAGTAGGGGGGCCATTATCCCCATGACTCTCCCCTTGTATCCTTCTTTGGGTATAGTACGGAATTTCATCGAACATCACTGCGCTTGTCCATAAATATTCAATTGAATTTTTAAGTAATGTTAAAAACAGAAAAATACTTAAGTGTGTGATTGGACAAGTTTTTCTTATTCGATCGTTCAATATTCCATTTGTTTCTCTTTTCGTTCTCAACAGATAATTTTCTTTCCTGTGGGGTTTTTTTTTTAATTATTATTAATTGATTTATTTATTTATTCTTTTTTTTTTTTTTTTTTGAGATATACATTTGGACAGTGCGCTAATTTTTAATGAGTTTTTTTAAAGTCAAAAACTAAAAAAATTTTTAGTCGTCAGTGGCCGGCCAATTTCATTAGCAACCACGTTTTTGGAATTTTTCGCCAATTTTATTTGTTGAACATGCTAAACGATGTATCAATTTTAAATTTGTCGAAATTAATAATTCAAAATAAAATATAAAATTAATAATATAAAATTAAAAATATAAAATTAAAAATTATATTTTCGCTGATTTAGTTCATAAAGGCTGCTTCTTGATTTTGGTAGAAAAGATTTCATTATTAACTTAATATTTTTGCACATTTTTAGGTCATTAACGTTTTAAGGTTACAATTGAGCGTTGACTTTTAGTTGCTTGATTTTCATTTAATCACCCTATCGCTTGCGACGACCGCTAATTTTGCTGTTTAAGTTTTATGAACGTGTGTTCTTTTAGTTCGAGTTGTTTAAATTTTAATTAAAAAATATTATAGTCGTACCTTTAGTAGTTTCTAGTGAAAAAAAAATCTATTTATTTTGCATGCTCATAATGGAAAAATCTTTTTAAAAATTTCGTTCTCTCTTTTTTCAGCTGCCAAAAAAATAGTCCTAAAATAATAATTATTTACGTTTCTGTGTACGCGTCTTGCTTTATCGTAGAGAAAACAGTAAAATATTGAAAAATAGCACCTATATGAATTTCAACGGTTGTTTTAAAAACATTAACTCTTTGCCTTTTTTTTTTTCGATCTTTAACCACATCGTTTTTTGATTGATTTATTTATTCTCCAGTGGGCAGGTAAAGTGCAGTAGCTGCTTTTTGTTTTCCTTTAAGTCTTTGACCGTCTTTTGAGTGATTCATCTGTTTTTTTTTTTTTTTTTTTTTTTTTAAGGTTTTTAACCAGTGTCTTTTGAGTGATAAATTTATTCTGCAGTGGGCTAATAAAGGGCAGCGTAACTGCTTTTTTTTTTTTTTTTTCGCTCTTTAACCGCATCGTCTTTTGAGTGATTTATTTATTCTGTCGGAAGCAGGTCAAGGGCAGTAACTTTTTTTTTTTTTTTTTTTTTGAATTTTCGTCGTTTTTTACATTAGCCTTACTGTACAAACTTGCTTGTTCGATTTTCGCTGGAGAAAATAGCTCGAAAAGAACTTCTAATTCCAACATTTCCCTATTGTTAGTATTGAATCCAAAACGCGTTTCAAAACTCATCTCTGCAGATACAGCCATTTACCTGCCCACGGCAGTATTGTTCTCTTTCTTTCCTTGCTCAGCGCAGAAGGATGATGAACAGCTCTGTTTGCCTTTACACATAACTTTCCTTTATGCATAACCTATATTGATTTAGTCTTTGTATTACATTCCAATCATGTTTTACATCTGTTACAATAACCGGATTCCGTTGGCAAATTTGCCAGGAAGATTATTGGAGTATAGCAAACGTGGCTCAACTCAACTCGGCCCGCCCATTACTTTCCTGAACTACGTTTCAAAACTTATATGACTCATGCATAATACAAGGTGTGCCAATTTATATAGTTCACAATTTCGCTGAGAGCGTATCGAGTGAACTTTCCGTGCATCAAGCGAATATCCCAACCCATCCTCTTAAAATGTAAAATAAAGCTCAACAGAATTCTCACGTGCATAAAGTAGAAGGCATTACCTTTTATGACTTTCTTCGGCTTTCCTTGAATTACTTATCGTCTGCGTAAGTTTGAAAACTGGCGGCAAATCCTTTTTGGAAGGAGTAGAAACAGTTTTACGAAGATATCTAAAGTGAGACCTTTCTCGTCAGACATTTTTGTTTCTCTATTCTTTATTCAGTTGGATTTTTTGGCAACAGTTACCTTGTTTCCCTAAAAATAAAACCCTGTCTTATGTTAATTTTTGTTGCAAAGGATACATTAGGGCTTAATTTTAGAGGATGTCTTACTTTTTAAGACACAATAACTCATGTTTTTTCACGCGCAAAAAAAAAAAAAAAAAAAAAAAAAAAAAAAAAAAAAAAAACACATTTATTTGTTTAAAAAATGTATATTTATTCAAGTTCAAATGAAATTCATGTGTTTTAATTTAAGAAACACATTTATTCAATTTCAATGCATTTATTCCATTTCTATAAACCATTCTAAAATGAACAAACTCATAAATACAATCATATTTTCGAGCGTGGGTCCAGGAGTGTCTTTACACATTCAAACGATTAAAGACAGCTTAAAATTATGTTTGGGGGACTTCAAATCGAGAAATTCGTGGGGGAAAGTCCCATAGCTTCTAATTCTACACAAAAAATGTCAAATTTTGCATTTCTTTTTTTTTTTTATTATGTAAAACAATTCTTTGTTTTTTTCTGCTTAAAAGGACGTTTGAATCTTGGACGTTTCTATCTTAATTAGAACGAAAGATATAATTATTTTTGTTGCATGCATTTAACTAATGTTACATTTAACTTTAAAACTTTAAACGCGTTTTTCTCAATGATGCAATTTTTCTTGATTTTTTGCGTTCAAACTCTTATAAGTCAAGAACTGATAAAGTAATGAAATTTGGAGCATACCTTTTTCAAACAGTTTACTTTAATTTTTACTCGGCAAATTTGAAAAAAAAAAAAGAAATTACTTCAAAAAAAATATATATTAATTTTTAAAAAAATATCCATTTTTCTTCAAATGTTTTCAGGTTTTTTATTGACAATTTAATATATTTATTTCAGTATTTTTTAAATCGTCAAATAAAAATTATAGCTTAGATATTTGGAAATAATTTTTTGAGAAAAAAATTGAAAATTGACCAAGAATATTTTGAACTTTAGTGATTTAAAGCGACCTCATTTCTTTTTTAAACAAATTAAATTTAAATATATTTTTTTATATTTAAAATATTAATTCCTATAAATCCTATATTAAAAAAAAGTGTTGTAAACGTCCGATGTTGCCTTGTTATTTCTACCTCGCGTTTGCTGTTAACGCGTTTATAATGCACAATTTTTCCCGTGTTTTCTTACTTAGTAACTATTATTATCAGGTATTAAAACAAAATTCCCATATATTTGTGAAAGCCTTCTTTGTATTGTGATACCTTTAAAAGAATTTTTGGTTTATTTTTGTGTTATTTTACTACACACTTCAGCTGAGTACATTGAATTTGCTACTTTTAGCACACTGCTAGTGTGGTTTCTCAAAAGAGGAGCAAGAAATACAAAGGGCTACCTATACAAATAAATACATCAAAGCAAATAAAGTGAAACAAATGAATACATCATGGCATTTAAATTTATATGCAAAAAACATAAGTAAATCAGTATAAAATTGCTCTCCAAGAAAATTACTTCATTTATTCTTCTATCTATTTTATGTGTAGATAAATATATTTGATCGATTGATAAACCACGGCTTTTAATGCATTCCTGCTAATGCTCTTAATGCATGACTCATAAATTATGCTATACTGCCTATAATGGCCGCTTCTGGGCTGCAGAAATGAGTTTTTGAGATATAAGAAGAAGCGTGTTTTGGATTCTCTACTAACAACAGGGAAATGTTGGAATGTGACGCTTTTTTCGTAATTTGTTTTCAACAGAAATCAAACACATTGTGTTTGTGAAAATGTAAAAAAATGAAAAAATTACACGTGATGTCCTTTTCACTGTAGCAGCCCGACTGGAGGAAAATGTCTTTCCCAAAAATTATGACTAGCATTTGTGTTTTCAGATAATTATTTATTTATCTATTTTTTTATTTATTTAACATATGCAACATTGCTGCAGGTGCTACCAAACATGATTTCAAAATATTAATGGACATTGTTTTAACTTCAACTAATTAGTAGTATTTGTTTCCTCATCCTCGCCAGAGCGTGAAAAGTTTAAGTTAAAAAAAATTACTGCTCTCATTTTTCCCTTATTTTTTAAAAATAATTTTTGTTTTTTCTTTGCACTCTTTTGCTTGCATTTTACAAGTTATATTTTACCTTCTTTGCACGTACAGTGGCCGCCGCTTATATGAATCACATTTGTTCGAAACAGCTTTGATTCCATAAAGCAGCTAATTCAATAGAGCTGGATTTTATTGTTTTTGACAATTTGATTCATTTAAGTGGCCGATTCAATTGACCAGCGTCCACTGTATTCTTTTAATGAAACTCACTAGAGGTACCCGCACTGCTTTGCCCATAGTAGAAAATTAAAAGGTCATTTGGTTCGTCTATATATTTACAAATAATGCATGATGAATTTCTCGCCAATTTGCTGTGTTCATTTGCTTGCCCTTCGTTACGGTTCCACGTTATGATAATTTAGTAATTTACTCGTCCACGTTGCGATAATTTGGTAATTTACTCGTCCACGTTGTGATAATTTGCTGGGTAAAATGTTCTTAAAATTGGAATAGAAAAAGAACAAAGTGGAATTTTCGAAAAATCGCTTTGAAGTGCTCCCCCTCCCCCATGCTACACTCTAATTTTGCATCAAATTTCATGAAAATCTGCCTAGCGGTCTTGGCGCTATGCGCGTCACAGACATCCAGACAGACAGAGATCCAGATATCCAGACAGGGAGGCTTTTAGCTTTATTATTAGTAAAGATAAAGAAGATAAAGATTCGCAAGATATGTCCTCGAAAAGTTTTGTAGGTGGTAATTTTCTGCAATGCAGCATTCGGCGTCCAAAATGGTGGTCTTGGTTGGGTTTGTATTTACTGTCACTGCCGTATTTACTTTTGCGAGCTGGTAGAGAGTTCTCTTTTATTTCTCAAGCATCTTTTCTCCCCGTTATTTCATCGCTAGGAGTGGGAAGCATAATCTTCTTATTCTAAGCTGGTTGCTAGTTTTCTGCTGTTCGGCATCAAATATTTAATTCGAATTCTATCACGCCTTTTAGAATAATGTTGGATAAAATACTTCTCCTGCTCCGCGCGTTCGAAAAATGAGAATAGCCTTCGTTTTTCGAATTGTTAGTCATTTTTGATTGAACCTTTCTAAAATGTGAGCTCTCTTTTCAATTCTTACGTTATGAAACTTGTTATTACTCATATGAACGAAAGTGCTTTTTATGCTCACGTGCAATTGGCTGTTTTGCAGCTGCTTTGTTTGATACATGGAAGAAAAGGTCTTTTATTGGTTGAACGCGAAACCAACTTATATGAATAATAAAGAAAACCCTGGATTATACGAGGAATAGTCAATAGACCCTTGAAATGCACCTCATAGTTCAAAACATCACTAATCAAACTTTGGAATGAAAATAATTATAATGAATATTGAAAAGGGGAAGAAAAAGCTGTAATCATTTAGGGCAGAGGTTCTCAAACGATGGGTCGCGGGGTGTGTCCAAGGGAGGGGAGGGTCGTGAGATGTCGAAGTAAAGTTTAAAGAAAATTAGTTTATTGCAAGATTATAAAATCAGTAATGTCTACTACTGTATCTTATAAAATAATTCAAAGGATAAAAATTCATGTTTATTTTATTAATTACTTGTGTTTCTAAGGATAAAACGTAACCATTTGTGTTGCTTTTAGTTATTATTTTAGGGTTTAGACAGAGTTAAAACTTTGGAGGGTCGTCCAAAAAAAAAATATGAGAACCCCTGATTTAGGGTAACTTTTGAACCAAATGGCTTATTTTTCTCACCATTTATTATTATTATTATTTTAGTTTTCTTAACTTCAAAGGAAACTGTAAAACGTACAATCTACAGTTATAGAACATGAATACGCCACCTTGCGGTGATTTAAGAAATTAGCCAGAGAGGTAAAACATTTCAATTTTACGCGGATAAGACAGATGCCTCATTGGACAGGACCCATGCAAATGAATCTGTTGTGGTTTTATTCTTTTAACCGCCAGAGACTGCAGCGCCTCTTATAGTTTACTGGAATTGCAACGCTGCGCTCTGTTGGCAAAGCAAACTCAGTTTCTTACCCTTTTTTTTTCTGTATAAGGCTCATTCTATCATCCAATAACTTTGAAGTTACCATTCAGAAACTACTTTTGAATGCTGATTTGAAGTTGTTGAAATCTCTGGTCCATCGATCTAATATTCTATGCAATGTATCGGATTAAAGAAATCTTATAATGCTATAAAATGAAAATGGGGCATATTTAATGAATTAATTTTGTGACTTAAAATTGCACTGCTTTTAATAAAATAATTTCTTTTACATTCCATTTCTGACAAGGAAGCCGTCATTATCAATTTATAAGTTGTTGTGTTTTACTAATTTTAGAGATAAAAAAAAGGTCATTAATGTACGTTTCTCAGTACGTTTCAAAACTCCTTGGCAACTTGTCTTATTGCAACTTGAATATTTTATCTTCTTTAAAATTTAATACACGAAGTTCCATAAATTAATGCTTTTAATTAAACATAAAACAACTTACTTGCGACTGTGTGACAAGTATTAATTGTGAAACCCGTTTTTTGGCTTTTAACTGTCATGCTAATTCCCTTCGAAATGCTTTACTCGGAAATACTTGTTTAGAGGCACATACGATGAAGGATTTCAAAATTTAAAGAAAACAATAATATTTAATCTTAACTTGCAATACAGAACATGCTGATATAGTTGAAGATATTTTTATTTTTTGTTTTGCCTTTTTGAATTCTTATTGCAGCAATTTCGAGTGTTTTGAAATGTAAATCAGAGGAAGTTTAATTATTTAACACAAGTACTTATCTCATTTGAGAATAACTGATAGCAGCTTTCTTTATTTTCGGCTATTATTATTATTTTTTAATCTATTTATTTGTTTAGTTTTAACGAACATTCTTCTTTTTTGTCCTTTACGTCACACAGAAAGCATTTTTCTGCACGATTATATAATAACTAGATAGTCGCACGTCAAGGTATGACGGGTGAAAATTGCTTCTACTCTTCTACATTTGAACGAAGCAATTGCCTGTGTAGTGATATTTTGATAGTTGAAATTTTGACCCTAAAACCAGTGGATTAACCCTAAACTCCAGTAGATAGACCTCGGATTTTATGTAATTTGGCAATCGATCAAATTAAGACGATTCCATGTGAATAAATCTAGCAGGGGAGAAGGAAAAATAACGATGGGATTTTGATTCACGCGTTTCATAATTTCACTAGGGGCATATTCATTTATTGTCTTAATTGAGGAGAAAATGAGTGGAAACAAAATGAGTTTCCATGGAAACAACAAAAAGAAGATAAAATGTTTTCATTTCGTTCGGAAATGTAAAAGCATAATGGTAATTGGCACTCTTGGTTTTTGTTTGGCACTCTTAGCTTCCTTAAGAGGTTTTCCATCTCCAGCTCAGTCACTTTCCTATGCCGGGCTGATGAGTGCTAATAAGCACGAAACTGCAGTCCTCGGCTGGAATGACTGAGCTGGCAGTGTATTTCATGTATTTCTGCTTTAGCCCTGGCTAATGGGCGGTAATTTACTGAATATACCATGCCTTGCCTTCAATCTTCGAGTTGAACCGAATCATTGTTTCGGTCACTCGTCTGGTCTGTGCTAATTCTGTATTAGCTACCAGTTTGTTTGGCACTCTTGGCTTCCTTAAGAGGTTTTCCATCTCCAGCTCAGTCACTTTCCTATGCCGGGTTGATGAGTGCTAATAAGCACGAAACTGCAGTCCTCGGCTGGAATGACTGAGCTGGCAGTGTATTTCATGTATTTCTGCTTTAGCCCTGGCTAATGGGCGGTAATTTACTGAACATAATGGTAAGCTCCAAACTATGTTGCAAACAAAATAAATGAATTCATTTTTGAGTGAGAATATAGATTAAATATAGTTTTGATTTAAAAATGATTGCAGTAAATAAATTGTCATTTTTAAAAAACTGAGTCGAAATAATTAAGAGGCAAAAGTGCACATCTATAGCAGATAAACTACCATCCCTGAAAGGTAATAGACGCGTCTATTTCCGCCTGTAAACAGGATATTAGCCTTTCCATACAATCAATGGTCAGACAGTAATTGTTTTCGTTTCTTCATTCCCCTGAAATGACAGTCTTACCAGTAAAATTTAAGCTAGCGGATCGAGTTCAACCTTGTCACCATAAAGCCTTTCCCTGCATGTTAAAAATTACAAAAACACATTATCAAATTATCATGCCGTGGCGCGAGTTTCATTGTTGAAACACGCGAGTTACTCGATCATCGGCTATTATTTATGTGAGGATAAATAGATAAAATACACCGCCGTGCTATAGGGAACTGATTTACTTACTGAAAATATATGAGGATAATTTGAACATTTCATTACAAGTTTTGAATTTATTTTCTACATTTAATTTTTAATCTTTCAATATCTGGAAATGTTTGATGTCATATCTGATATTAATTAATACTTTTATAAAGCAGGCAAAATATCTTCTATTCTCGCTATGAATATTCGAATATTCGCTTCTTTCTATTCAAATCTACGCGAATTCAGTATAACAGCATTAATTCAATTAGCTGTTTTCTTTCGTTCTATTGTTAGAAAGTTTACCTTCTTTTCTACGTCGAATAAACAATATTATGAAACTAGATACTTGATGTTAAAATTTCTTCCCGCCCTAATTAGCTCCATGATGAAAACATTCTGAGGGTAATCCTATTGCCCGTAATAATTACTGAAAAATAAAAGTTATTTCGTAAACTGTGACTTTTATGATGAGATAAGCTAACTTTTGCAAGATTTATTTTTTCTTTGGTCATGAAGTATAAACAAAGGAAGATGCTGTGTTATTTTCGTAAAAAACCTGAAACGTTACAAAAGTTTCTAATAACGATAGGTAAACAAAAGATAACAACAAAGATTAGAGTTAATTAAATAGCTTAAATTAGGGTTCAGTTTTAATCGAAATGGTGTTCTAAACTGTAACTGTGTGTGAAAAGCCATCATAGATTATTTTGTTTCTTTGTATTTTCTTAATCTCTTTCCTTCTCTCATATATTTTTGATGTGTCTGGTATCATTGACGGTGTTAATTTGCATAAAGATTTCAGTAACTGAACTTTTTTTTTTTTTTTTTTTGCAAATGAATGAGCAAAAATAGCGATGAGAGCGAATCTTCGCATATTCGGTGCTTGATGATGTCAGAGAAAAAGTAAATTTGAATTTGTTTTCATTATTTCGTAACGAGAGAGAAAAAACAGTTGGTCATTTAGTTAATCTGAGACATTTTCTCTGAAAGGTATTGTTAAAGATCATTTTTTAATTGACTTCCGATTCAGCATTACAAATAAATGTATTGCTAATGTCAGAAAAAGACATTTTAAACTTTGTATCCCCTTTGGGCAAGGTTTCTATCGGAAAAATGAATTTCAACACATAGACATAAATGCAGAAGGAAATTAAATGCTGAATTTAAAGTAGGACTGGAAACTGTTAGACACTTGAGCCAAACTTTGAACTTCTTTGTTCCGCAATCATAGGCCAGCTGGCCCGCAGGCCTGTGCACCCTCAACTTGTCCGCAACTATAACATTAAGATTTTTTTCAAAGTTGGCTGAACCTCAAATAATTATCACAAGGTTTTTTCTGTTGATTTTTTTTTTTTTTTGCAATAGTTTTCTAACTATCATTTTAGCTTTTTAGCAATGTTTGAACTACTATATTTTGCAATTATTACTTTGTTTCTCATACTAAAAAAAAAATCTCAAGTATTTTTTTAAGGGGAGGGGGTGGTTGTCACTTATTACTTGATTACTTGATGCACAATGGTTTCGCTAACTTTGTACAGATTTTGGAAGAGAGAAAAAAAGGTTAGGAATCGCTGTTTTATCTCATACATCTGAAAAAAAACAGCTTATATCTGCTAAGTATTTTTGTTTTTGGATAAATGTTATGAAGTAGAGATAAATAAAATAATATTGGAGGAAAGGGGAAAAAAAGATGACCAAAATAATAATAAATTCGCAAAATTTTCTATTTTGTTTCTTGATTAGTTTTTTTCCCCAACCATATTGATTTTTCGTTACGCAATAAATATTTCTCTAAAAATTTTACCTTTATTGAACCATATGTAAACTTTTAAAAGCATTCATTTAAACTACTATGTCCATAAAATTGAGGTTTAACTACTCATAATTTCATTCAACTGGCTATAAATCTAAAATCATGTTTAAGATTTTCAGGAAAATTTAAAACATCCAGCGATCCAATTAGATAATTATGTGCTAGTGCTCTGTTGGCAAAATGCCAATTTAGTTAATTTCTGAGCATTCTCAAAAATACTTCACAAATCAATTAAATATTTGCAAGCAAGATCTAAAAACTTCCCTGGAAACTGAGTATTGATTTTGCAATCATTGATCAGAAATAGCTTAAGATCACACATGAACAATTACGCTCTTTTTGAATTTGCACATGAAACCTGTCAAATTTCATTAGCAAGGAAATTATTTAATGAAGAGAACGCATAAATATTTAGAGTGAATCTTTTTCTTGAAGATAATGATTTCAAGTAAGCTATTTTTATATCACCTTTAAATAAAGACTTTTATTTACGGCATTTATGTATTTTGCTTTGAGCACTAGATTTGAAATTTTGTTTCTGTTGATAAATATAGACTATCATCAAGTAAACAGAATACTTATATGATGACTGAACTGGTGTATCATATCCTGTGTGAACTTTGTGCAAGTTGCTAACTAGGGAAAAAAAGTTCTCAGGAAAAGGAGTAAAGTAGATTCTTTCTATTCTGAACAATTATGGGACCGAATAAAAGTGTTCAGATTATGGGGGTGTTCCTTAAAGAGAGATAATGAACATGTATTCGCCAGAATCCTCAAAATGTGTTCAGAATATCGGGGTGTTCAGTACACACTAGAGAATGTACAGTTAAAGAGTTCACTGTACTCATAACAGTTGATTGGATATAGAAGCCTTGTTATGGATTAGTTTAGTTATTTTTAATTAATTAGTTCGAACTCTCCGAAATGTTATTATGTAATATCATTTAATCAATAAAAAAGAAATGTCCGTGTTTTTAAAACAGGGTTGCCACCGAGGACGTGTGGGCGCATCGCGCAACCTAAATCATTGTAATTTTTGGTGGGTGTAATTTGAGTGGGATTTTTTGGTCTCTCCTCTTGAGGAGCTCTCGTTCCGGGGTGTGCTTTGGGGGGGGGGGGGAGTACCTCTGTTTAAAGACATGTCTTGATTTCAGGGTGCTTTTAAAGGAATATCAAAATCTGCTCAAAAAATGTTGAGAAAAACAATTCTATATATATATATAGAGAGAGAGAGATAAGATTCGTGACAATTTTTTTTTCTCAAAAGCACTGGTCTTAAGAGTCTGGAGGAATTTTCTTTTTTCGATTCCTTTTATACGCAGCCATATTCCATTGTTCCATTATGTTTTGTTCTAGAAATAAAAAGTACTCTTTTCTCCTTTACGACTTGTATTTTCTAAAGTTATATCATGGAATAACTTGGGACAAAAGCAGAAATGATTCAAGATGAAATTCCAATCAGAGCAAAAGCACGAAGAAACAATAATAGAAACTTGATCTTTTCATATTTATTGTGTAACATTTTTTCCTCCCATAATGGTGCTTACAACACCAGAAATGATTTCCAAACGCTGAAGGCTAGATTATGTTTTAGATGTTGTAACTTTTATGGTCAGTGTCACGTGATAAAACACTTTTGCAACATTGATGTTCTAGGGTTAACATAAATGTTTAACTTTCCTTCTTTAACGATCTCCTAGCAATATAGAATATTTACAGTTTATTTATCATCTTCAAAATAACTTCTTATGAGACAAGTAAAACTGAAAATGTAAACCAATTAAAATTTTAACGCATTGTGATGATGAGATTTTATTTTAAACAGATTTTAACGTAAGTATTATATCATTTCACAACGTATCAGAAATTCTTGTATTATTAGCCAATTGAGTGCAATAAAAAATGCTTGAACCGAAGTTTTCATTAAAGAAAGTATATTTTACAAAAAAAAAAAATAAATAAATAAATAAATAAAAAGAGGAAAAACAACTTAGTTAATACGCATCAGATACGTTTACCATGAAGAAAAAACAAATGACTTTCCTTATTTTCCTCCAAAATTTCTCCAGTTATTTTGTTTTGCAATTTAACTTTTTAGAAATGTACTTGTAAGAGGAATACTATTATTAAAATTTATCTCTGCACTTGCTTTCTTATAAACTGTTTCGAAATGAAAATCAATTTACAAAAAAAAAAAAAGGGAATATAAACATGGAGTATAGTATGTGCTTGAATATTTTCAAATACTATTTTCCAATCTTATCAAGTTGTCTGTGTTTGTATCAACTTGGGAACAATCTAGTTTTGAAAAACAGACTGCAAATAAACGCTAATTGTGTATGCGTTTTTTTTTTTTTTTTTTTTTTTTTTTTTTTTTTTTTTTTTAGCTTGTAAAAGTCATATTTTTTACCCTGGGTCTATGATTTTTAATAGCACAAGAACTAAATGTGGCAGTATATTTGCTGAACTCTGCCGCAAAGCCAAAAAATCATCTGTAGTGAACAAATCTTTATGATATCGAGATTAGCTTAGAGACATGAAAAAAATAATTCATTATTCTTCATATTTAAAGATATAGTACATGTGGAAATTCAAACTAAAATGTTGAAAGCCGAGTAAAAATTCTGAATTTGAAGTTCCGATGAAATTCAATTTGAACATTTAGTTTATATAGCGTGAAATAATTCTTTTGTTATCTTTTTACGCTGATAATAGACTGCCGAGTAAAGAACTTTTTGTTTATTTTTGTGTAAATTTCTTAGATTTTCGGGGAAAATTTCTGTGTTCGTATAAAAAGTTTTTCTTCTGTTATGTGTTAAAAAATGAGTTGGTTTCAAGCTGGTTGACTTTGTGGGAAGAACAGGAAGAAATGCTGATCGAATTTTATAGCTCTTTGTTAAATTCTGTTGAAATTATTCATTCAAATTGTTTTTTGAAAATAATAGAATTTCTGTGGATGGCTGGCTTTTCGAACAAAGAAATATCCTATTGAATTTTATGTAAAGATTGCTACTAAAGTTACCGCGGATTTTTTACTAATCTTTTTAAGGACATTTTTTTCAGAGATGTCCTCAATTTCGTTATATGAGTATGTTATTTTTAACGTTAAACTCGTATCCATGATGGTCGATTGATATCTTTTTCTAAATGAAACCTTTCTTTCTCACCTTACCAGCAGACGAATATGTTTTATTTTTTAAATTATGTATTTATTTATTTATTTTTTTAAATCCAGTGAAGTGAACCTAGGCGCTGATTCACGCATAGTGAATTAAATTGAGCAAGTGAATCAGAGTCGAGGCCTGTAGACTAGATTCTAACTTTCAGCAAAAAATTTCAATATTTCTCTTCAAATGCTAGTTCCAGCTTTTTATTTTATTTTATTTTTTATTTATTTATTTATTTATTTATTTATTTATTTGATTTGATCCTTTTATATTTGTTTGCTCGGTGAGTAGTATCTTTACATAGCCCCCTAGTTTTATAAAAATTAAATAAATCCGAATTCTGAAAATAGTATTGCGCTTCATGTTTTCAACCATACCCTTTTAATTTTTTTTTACTGAAAGCACCAATTTTCAACAATGTTAATACAAGACTAACAAACAATATCTTTCCATTTAAATACTATTTTTTCGGAGATGTTTATTCTTTGGAAATAATTTAAATAGAACATCTATTTCATTTATAAATTTCAAAATTAAATTTCGAATTACTCATGTATTCCTCGTGGCACGGCAGAGAAATATTTTTTCCCGGCTGAAGTATATTGACGCAAATGTCCTGAGCAAATATAGCATTTTATTCAGCTGTAACGAAGCTTCAGGCAGCTACTCATGAGAAGAACAACATAAGTCATTTGAATTCGTGATTCATCCGAGCACGCATCAAAGCTCTTCATACGGCATTGGAGTCGAATGGCATTCGAAATGTTGTTCTAAACAGAACAAACAAATGGCGCAAAGTTTAGGTTACAATATTTTTTTTTTTTTCTAAACTCTGAGCTTCAATTGTCTCTTGTGTCAAAAGCTCTGAAGAGAACAGCTTTCAAAGGAATTAAATAAATGATGCGTGAAAAATTGCATTGTTCTTTTTATTCTTTCTTCCTTTTCTGTTTCTGCTTTGAACTTGTTATCGATGAATATTGTATTTTTAATGATATTTATTTTGTCTTTAAAACGTTGCATAGTAGTCGTGGATTTTATTTAACCATTTTTCCTTTTAAATTAAACTTGCAGCTCAAAGCTACAAATTTGGATACATGAAATATAGATCAAGCGCGACATTTAAACTTAAGCAGAAAAATTACGGAATTTTTCACGTATTATGTAAATTGTGACATGTCAGCTGTTTTTTAAACTATCAAAACAAATTTCTTGTTAAACTTTAAAAGTGAAATACTTTAACTATGAGATTGACGCTAGATAACTTGATAGCATAATAATTGTTTTGAAGTTCAATAAAAAGTGAGGTCATTAAATGTTGTGGTGGAAATAAAGTGCGTGTAATTTGATTTCTTTATTTTTTTTTAAATTGCTCAAACAGTGCAGAGACTAGAGGCTACGACATAAAACAAGTTTTACACCAACATATTTTTTAGAACGTCTATCCATACAAGCCTAATGATACATGCAAGAAAATAAAAAGAAAGAAAGAAAACCTCTATTTTCTTTTTAACACTATACACAGAAGACCGCTTCCATCCCTTTCCCTATTAGGCGTATATTTTGCCCAGATCGCCTATAAATAAAATTGTTTGGGAAATAAAAAGTGTTATCTCACAAATGTCTCCTATGTAGCGAAAAGAAGTTGTGAACTAATGTATTCACATTCAGAGGCTTGGGGAAATATAAATAAAAAATGGCTCCACGGAATAAAAAGCGTTACGGTTACATGGTAGGAAGAAGCTTTCATAAATGCAGCCATCACTCTAACCTTCTGAGAATTTTCCCTTTTTTTCAACACTAGGATCTCGTTTCGTAGAAAGTATTTTGTGGGTGAAACTTTTCTCATCTTATGTATGTTATCCTACTTCGGATATTTTTCATCGCCTGGGATGAAGCGAAAATAAAATACTTTTATTCTGTGCGATATATTTTATATTGCTCGTAAAGTTAAACGAATTTAACTTAAACTACAATGTAAAAATTTTCTGTATCCCTTTTTACCTAATTTTTTACTAGCTGGCGTTTATTAAGAAGACAAACTGAGAAGGTACTGGTGTAAGTTTGAGGGATATGTTTTAAAGTTATCGGTCTAATTTTCTGTAAGGCGTTTTTTCTTCTTTTTTTCGCAGAATGATTGGTTTTTAATGCGTCATGTTACTGCGAGAGACCGAAACGTGGTAAATTTCGATAGTCGCTGGTCACCGTTACCATTGGTGAATGTGGACAGTTGAGGTTTTTTCATGTCACTGCTGAATCTTGACATTTTGCAATTTCAGTCTTTCACACCGCTGGCTAAAAATTTTGAAAAAAATTTGGGGTATGTCTATGAAACCAAAACGTATGTTTTACAATAATACACTTAATTTGCTTGTAACAGCAAGATGTTATAGTTAACCGTACTTTAAATAAATCAATGATTTTTTTTTTCCATATCTAAATTACAAAAAAAAAAAAAATCTGGTGTGTACTCCATACTACTTTTTTTTTTTACTTCTATTAAATAATCGATGCTTTTAATAACTCAAAAGAATGAGTGCGTGTACTCATATACAAACGTCAGAAACTATACTTCTTAAATCTTAAATGAATATCTTTTTAGGTATTTTCCTACACATAAAAAAAGTGGTAAACGTGAAGAATTTTACTTTCAAATGTAAAGAAAAGTGGTGTTTTTTCTAGCGTCTGTGATCTAAAATTGCATAAAAATTCTATTGAACATATTATAAAGAACAAAAGTACAATATGATATTGCCTTAGAGGGAGCACGAAAACACTTTTAATAATTACAACTATACTTTGTCTCTAATCGATGCAAAAAAGTGTTTTACAGAGATTCATCTTTCCAAATATTATCGATAATTTTATCATGATTGAATGGATATCTCGTCTAATATCTCCAATCGCGCCGAATTGAAACCAGATTCGAAAAATAATTTGTTTTCGCCAAATTTGTATCCAGCATGATGATATATCGCCAGACTCCGCATTTCCAGCCTAAATTAAATGCGTGATATTTCAAGACTATAAAATTGCCCGTCAAGGTACGACGGGTGAAAATTGCTTCTACATTTGAACGAAGCCATTACCTGTTTGGTGTTATTTTGATAGTTGAAATTGTAACCCTAACTCCAGTGGTTTAACCCTTAACTCCAGTAGGTAGCGTTCATTGTTAACCACTTTTTCGTTTCTTCATTCCCCTGAAATGACAGTCTTACCAGTAAAACTGTTAAGTTGCCGGATCGAGTTCAGACTTGTCACAATAAAGCCTTTCCCTGCATGTTAAACATTACTAAAACATATTATCAAATTGTCATGTCGTGGCACAAGTATCATTTTTGAAACACGCGCGTTACTCAATCATCGGCTATTATATATATGAGGATAGTTTTGACTAAACTTATTGACTCAGTTAGTTAAAACTGATTACAATACAAACCTCTCAAATACGAACACGCTTAAAACGAATTACTGCTAAGACGAACTACATTTGCGATCCCCGCCGTATTGTATTTACAAATGACGCGCTTAATTTTTTATTCGAATGAAACGAGTTTTTATCTGAATAATTGCTCCGAAAAATTTACTTTTTGATGACTTTTATCAATTAATTTTTTATTTATTCGCTTTAAATTTTGTTAAACTTACTGCAGAATTTTTCCAAAACTTATCCGTAATGCATTCATTGTTTACATTTTTTTTTTCATTGTAGGCTAACTTTTATTTCACGTTCCAATGTTTGTATATCTACCTATGTCGCTTAAAAATACAGAGATCGAAAACTGTTTTCTTAAGAACGCGAAATATCTTTTAGCAGCATTCTATTTATGCTTTGCACCGATTGTCAATGGATGATGCATTTAGAGTGGTATAAAAATGTTTTTCAAGATCTCTAAAAGGAATTTTCCCTTTAATGCAAATATGTATTTGGATTTTGAATAAAAATTTATGCAAAGGAATAAAAGTGTTGGATTTCAAAGAGAAAATATTCGTCTCTCTGTGCTTAGTCGTTAACGTAAGAGTTTTTCCAACAAATGGATTTCAGAGCTCGAAGAGTATTTTCTACGCGTGGAATTTTAATCTCATATTTCATGTGATATTTTCCCCAGATCTGTTGCGACTATTTGAACTAAATCTTCGCTACTTGTTACGGAGAAATAAAATTGACATTTGGTTAAGTTTTAAGACTTAAGTTAATATTTTAGGTGAACTGAAATTTCTGAATAAACTTTTTGTATTTACCTTTCTAGCTTGCTTTGAGCGACGAAGAATGGTGATAAATTATTTTGTCACTCAATAAATGTATTCAATAAGTGATTATACGATACTTTAAAAACACTTATTTTCTCGAGCCTGGCATAATCGCGAAAATTAAAGGCTCGCGAAATATTTCAACGGTTTTGCTCATGTAAAATTCGCGAAATTTGTAGCACATGAAATCACCGAAATCTTCATTTTCGCGAAAATTAAGACTCTCAGAAATTAGTGCTTTTTCAGTAGCTAAAAGAAATTATTGGAACAGTGTACATGTTTTTGTTTCTTGAAAAGTTTTAAATATAAGATACAGAATGATTTTTAAAAAGGTTACATGTTAAACTCTTATATTTATTTGCTTTTCATTTATTTTGGTCAATATGCAGCATGAACCTGACATCTTTAAAACTACTGGTTAGGAGTTTTCGTTGGATATTTGTTTGTTTGTATAAGCTACTATATGCATCGTTTTGACAGTTAACATGGGTTATAAATTATCTACTCAGCTTTCAGCAGTTTACTTGCTGAAATAAATAAAAAGAAATATTTAGCTCTACAATTAGCTACTTATTTATACTTGAAAGTTGTATTGCTTTTTTTTTTTTTTCATCCTTCCATTTTTTATCTTTTCTTTTTATTTTTGAACAAAAATTAATTAACTGATTGGCATAGTAGTTTGGTATTGACCATGTACGCCTTTGGTCGCGGGCTCTGACCCCGTCGTCCAAGTGTTCAATCGGTGGATTTTCGAGGTTCAGAAAATCATCAGCTATTATGCGGCTTGATTATGAGCCCTCTTAATGATCCCTTTTGTGCCTGTTTGACTGGAACACTCTCAGCTAAAATAAATTCGTAGTGTAATTTAGCATCGTGAGAGCCCAATGGTCTCCATCCGACGAAAAACTGGGTGTCGTAACTCTCTACTGTCATTGACAGCCCAGATGCCATGTTTCAAGTGCCACCATTATGTCCATGTCATGCCTCAGTAGATGCCATATTTCATGTGCCACCATTCTATCCATGTCATATGCCACTAAATGCCATATTTCATGTGCCACCTTTATATCTAAGTCATGTGCCACTCGATGCTATATTTCATGTGCCACCATTCTAACCATGTCATGGCCACTTGATGCCATATTTCATATGCCACCATGATATTCATGTCATATGCTACTAAATGCCAAGTTTCATGTGCTACTATTCTATCCAAGTCATGTGCCACTCGATGCCATATTTCATATGACAACATTCTAAAACTGTCATGGTCACTAGGTACCATATTTCATATGCCACCATTCTAACCCTGTCATGGCCACTAGAAGCCATATTTCATGTGCCACCATTCGATCCATGCGCCATGAGGACGGCAGCCTCGTCTCTAAGCAATTCCTTTGGGGAGAGGGAAAATGACAAAAATGAATAGAACATAAACTAAGCACTTAAAATCGACATCTGTCGGAACTAGCAGTCATTACGGTGGGCACTTCGCGCTCGACCCGTTTAACCAAAAGTGCACAATTGGTATTTAACAATCACATTGTGGATAATTGCCGTGATGAAATGGTTGGTAGATACATTTGATACATTTATAGAGATGGATGAATATAAATTATGTTAGAGGTTTCTTTTGCATTCTGGTATCTTGCCTTTGTTCAATGATGTAACTGCTGAAAGTTTTGTTGCTTTAAATTTACTGTTGTAAATCCGGACGAATCAAATGCCTTCCCTAGTTATTCTTCTTTTTGTCCAACCTCCCCCCCCCCCCCCACGCACTCTGTTGCTCAAAAACATCGCTTTCGGGATAACACTCAAACTGTTCTTGCAACAGACCCAAATCGATTGAGATTTGTTCTCGATGAAAAGGTTCCTTAAAATTCAATTCATTTTCCCTCTGTTCACGTGCGATGTTTTCTATCTGCCGTGGTATTTTCGCCAAATTCGACATGAATAATGGGTTTGGAAGTAAAATTCTATCCTCTGTTTTGATGCATTGTCTGTTCCGAGCATATATCAAAAAGCAATAGCAGCTGCGAGTTACGCTGTTTCCCCGGAAGCGGCGTTTCATTCTTGAAATTTGTGTTTTCCCGACGACTTCCATGCTCCAGCAAGAGTTATGAAGTTGCTGGCGGACCCACATATTGAAAGAGTTTTGTTTCTTCTAATATTTCGGAATCGGAAACGAATGAAAAATTTGTCCTGCGTGGGCAAATTTTACGGGATAAATTTTAGCGCGAGATTCCAGTTTGGAGAGGATGAATTCGTTTCTTCAAAAAAAAAAATTTTTTTTTGCTTATTATTTTCGTTTAAATAATGTCTGAAAAATGGAGTGGAGGAATCGAAGTAACTTAACCAAAACAGGTTTTTTTTTGTGGAAGGATAATCAAGACATCTTTAGGTTGCGAAGTAAAACGTTTAACATTTACTTAAAATACACCGCCAGCTCAGTTATTTCATCCGAGGACTGCAGTTTCGTGCTTTTTAGCACTCATCAGCCCGGAATAGGAATCACATGAGCTGGAGGCAGAAAAACCACTTAAGGGAGCCTAGAGAGCCAAACAAACTGGTAGCTAATGCAGAATTAGCAAACCAGATGAGCGACCGCAGCAATGGTGCGGTTCAACTCAAAGACTGCTGGCAAAGCTAAGGTATTTTGTAGTAAATTACCCAGTTTGTTTGGCTCTCTTGGCTCCCTTAAGAGATTTTTCGCCTCCAGCTCATTTGATTCCTATTCCGGGCTGATGAGTGCTAAAAAGCACGAAACTGCAGTCCTCGGATGAAATAACTGAGCTGGCGGTGTATTTTAAGTATTTCTGCCTTAGCCCTGGGTTTAGGGCAATAATTTACTACAAAATACGTTTAACATTGTTTTGAAACAGCAAAAACAGACAAAATCCACATTGCAGTTAAACCGCAAAATGGTAAATTCGCTACTGGCAGAACTGATAAAAGATGCCCTTTAAGGAAATTCCTTTTTCCAATTAACAAATCATTATTTTAAAGATACTTGTGTTTTTTGTATAGTTCTAATGCTATGCATGATTCTTTAAGTAATTTGGAGCCCCTTAGAAAGATGAGGTCCCAAACCCAGACCTAATCGGACTGTGCGGTAATCAGGCCTTGGTAAGTATTCTTTTTAAAATCAAAATACACTAAAAAAAAGTAATTCCTCATTCAGGTAGTACAGTGAAGCCTGTGTAAAAGTTGATCACTTGCAGAGCACTACTTTAGCGGTCAACTTAAACAGGTGGTAAAATTACAAAGGTTGATTTATATGATAAGGGCTGATTCCGTGCCTGAAAAAAGCGGTCAACTTAGACAGGTGGTCAATTTACAAGGGTGGTCTACTTCAGAGGTTTTACTGTACTTTGTGGCTGCACTATCTGTAAATAAATTTTATTGCTAATTGGTATTTTTACATATAATGTTTTTCTGTCTGGTCAACTTTTTTTTTTCCACCGATGCTTTTACATGGCTTCAAACAATAAAAAGCACACTTTTCCTTTTCATTTAATTCACTTCTGCTCTCACATTTGGTCTAAGTGAAGGCATCGAGTTTCGTTCTAAATTGCAATTTTCCTCCATCTTTAAGACTATCACAATCTGTCGACTCCAATTTACGATATCTAAGATACTGGAAATGCTTTCAGACCGGATAAATAAATCCTTTCGGATTCAATTTTAGCAAAAGACGCGCCATTTGAATAGCTATTATATTATAATCGCTTCCGTTTCCAGTTGACTGTGTGGAAGAAGGCACATTGTCTTTCTACGAAGAGATTAAATAAGTTAAACATGAAAAATCGTTTTTCCGCTTTCAATCTGCTGGGAGAACGTTCTTATTGGTCTTTTTTTTTTTAATTATGTAGCTGAATCGGGAACCTTTTTTTTTTTTTTTTTTTTCCATTTTTGACTGCTTAGCTCAATTTAGTAATATAGTTTTGGATGCATAAAAAAATAAAGCGTTTGGTTACAGTTCGATTTTATGTAAAGTTTGTACACTTAGCATGCGAATTTAGGCTCAAACAATTACCCTCGCTACAGCTTTCACAAAAAATTAAAAGTTCATTTAGAAATAGACATAATAGAGAACATTCAAAGTATAAGCATTTCTTTCATTAATAAAAAAATTCAAAGACAGAATAATGATTATAAAAATAGAAAAAATTGAGATAAAAATTCAAAGTTTAACAGATAAAAAATACGTATGGATGGATTTAAAGATGAATGAATAGGCATATTGCTCGTGATAATTAAAAGGTAGGTAATTCATAGAAAAAGTGTGTACGTTCTTTTTAAATTAAATTGCACCAATAGATAAATTTTCTTAAAATGTGACTTTCAAAAGTATTAGCTGAAGCTAACTATCTTAGAGCAGGAATTAGTATATGGAGGGAGCAACTCCAATCATTTGCTTAGCAAAAGCTGAGGCAAAGACTCCCAAGTCACGTGGCTCAACAATGACGAATGATTAACACGTTTTGCATGAAATTAGCGAAAGAAACCTGATTTCTTCCAATGCTTTTCTTTAAAATCTATCACTTGACTTGGGATTTCTGCTTCACGAATGAAAGTCTTTACTCCCTCCATTTTATCTCTTCTGAACACTAACTATATTTTCTAATGCCCAAGGAAACGATCTCTAAGTCAAAAATATCTTCTGACGTTTAAAACTATACATTACTTGAAGCTTAGAAACATCTTCGGACACTGCGAACTTATACCAATATGGTTCGGAAGTATTTTCTGACGTCTGAATCATAATTAGGTTGTTTCCCGTTTTTAAAAAAAATTTTTTTTTTTGAAAGAACTTGGTGGAAAACATGGGGTCAGTTACTTTTTCTTTTCTTTTTTTTACTTATTTTCTCGCTTAAATAAAAATCTTAAACAACTTTCAGCCGTTGTTTTCATTTTCGCTGCTGACGTCACAAGTGAGCAAATCGCTAGGGTTACCAAAATAAAGTTTCAAGGCCCTGCCAAACTTCGCTAAATGAATATTTTATTTAACTAACAATTTTCGTTCCGCTAATAAATTGCTCGCGGTGATATAAAAAATCATTAAAAGGCGATATCTTGCCAGAAAAGACAACCACGCGCTCCGATTAAAGATGGCTTTCATCACTTGCGGCGTCAAACAATGAAACTTTTTTTTAAATCAGACATTTTAAAAGATTGAAAATTAAATTTTGGGAAATCAAATTATTTTTCTGGGTCCACTTTTTTTTGAGCAATCACGATTGCTTATTGTTCTCATTTGACTGTTTTGATGTCCTATCTTTTTATTTTCCCACCGCCACCCTCCGCACCCTGTCACCGTCGACCGGCTCCTCACGATGCTGCTCCTATAGCGAAAGCCGTCTCCAGGTTGCATCCATGTCCTACACACACGCGCATACATACGCAGCTACACACACACACACACATACACACAACTACCCACACATTCATGCCTGCACACTGACACAAACACATATGCCTACACACACATACACATACCCCCCCCCCCACACACACACATACACACATTCATATACACAACTACCCACACACTTATGCCAGCACACAGACAAACACACATGCCTACACACACATACACATACCCCTACACACAAACACACATACCCCCCACACACAAACACACACGCCTACATACACACACTTGTGATTGCGAAAAACATAATTTGAATTCAAGATGTCAAAATTCAAATTAATTTTTTTTTTCTTATTCTACCAATTTTAGTGACTAAAAGTACTGCTTTTGCATTTAAAGTGTTTGATGTGATTACGAGAGAGTTTATTCATTAATTAGATTCCTTTTTTCGCTGGTGAAAAGTTAAATTTTTCAAAGAGATCCTCTTCAAATTTAAGACCTCTAAAATAGCACGCCATTTACGTCAAAAATCTAAAACCAGTCCACAATAATTTATCTATATTCCCAAATCATTTCTCAAAAAATATCAAATGTTCTGAAAACTGTCGAATTTATCTGATTAATGTTGCCATGACGATGCTATTCGTTCCATCGAGGCGCATGAAATATTAATTCCTGCTCCACACAACGTCAAGACAGAAATTATGCATTTCTCGAAACGCTTTTATTTCCTACACAATAAGCAAATCCGTCCAAACTTAATTTCGCTGAGGGTACTTGCATCGCTACATTATATAAGCGTTGTTTAGAATGCTGAAATAAATGTGTATCTTCGTTCATAACTAAACAAATGATGCGTAGCAATTGCTCTTCTAAATGTAAAAAGTTCTTTTTATGGTTATTATTTTTTGCTTTTATGATGCAAAAGCTTCATTTTCGATTTGAAATAAAATGCTTATTTTCGTCTGTTTACTTTTTTCTTTTCCTTCTACTTTTTTAGTTTTGTTTTTGTTTTTTCCGCTTATGGTCGCTTTTTAATGATGTAAAATTTGGCGAAATATTTGTTAAAATCGCAGTGTAATGTCGCCCTACCAGTTTGAAACGGATCCATTTTTCAAATCGGGCTTCTGATATTGGTTCTGTTTAGCGAGCTCTCGACTGTACAAAGTTTTTTTTTTTCCCTCTAGAAACATGAAGTAATCAATGCTAAAAGTTGCATATGTTTGATTTTGTTTCGGTAAAATTTCATTCTAGGTTCAAAAAAAAAAAGGAAAAGAAACTATTTTACGTTTTTTCATGCGAGTAAAGCAATTAAGTTTCTATTTTTCCTCATAAGGTTTGTTTTAATGTACTTCTTCATTAAAACCCATTGTACGATAGAGCTCCTTGCCTTATTTTTCCACATGATATGAACTGCTTCGTTTAGTTGTCATTTCACTGCTGACAAAGCGGAAATTCAGTGGGGCCATGCACTAATATCTTTTCTTTATCTTTTCTAATAATAAACCTGAAAGTTTCTCTGTCTGGATCCATGTGACGCGCGTAGCGCCCAGACCGTTCGGCCGATTTTCATGAAATTTTGCACAAAGTTAGTTTGTAGCATGAAGGTGTGCAACTCGAAACGATTTTTCGAAAATTCGATTTCTTTCTTTTTCTATTCCAATTTTAAGAACATTTTCCCGAGCAAAATTATCATAAGATGGACGAGTAAATTACTAAGTTATCACAACGTGAAACCGTAACATGTGCAAGCCAATTGTGGAGAAAATCACCGTACGTTATTTGTAAATATACAGGCGAACCAAAAGACCTTTTAATTTTCTGCTACGAGCAAAGCCGTGCGGGTACCACTAGCATTGCAATAAAATAGCTAAAACTGTCTATGCTTTCCCGATACGATATGATGTTTAGAGAGTATTAGTCAAAAGTCGAAGTGTTGAAGTTTAATATTTTTAAAAAATTACTTTAATCGGTCCGCTTTCATTGTTTACGCTTCTCCCAATGACATCACAAATGATGAAATGCCGTTCACTGATGCCATTCACAAAGGACAATATTTAATTCACTTCTTTACTGACATGTACTGGCAGCGATATGATTGAAAGCAAGCGCAGAGCGCAATATTTAATTCACTTCTGGATTATCATAACGTGGAGACGCGGTAGACAGATGCGCCTAAGTACATCATTTGTGACGTCATAAAGACCACGCTTTTCTTTCAAAATCGCGCATTTTAAAAAAATGATTAAAAATTAAGCGTGATAAAATAAAAAAAAATTCTCGCTCCAAAAAAAAAGGATTTTTTTTTTCTTTCTATCAATTTCAGTGACTAAAAGTAGTACTTTTGACTGAAGGAAATCCCACTCTAGAAGCAATATTTTGTCTTTAACGGACTGTGACTATCTCTCTCTCTTTGATTGAATTCCATCAGAACAACATTTGTTCCATGTAATAATAAATGATGCATATCAAGAAATCTGATTTGTTGCAAAAAAATTAACGACAGCGTTAAGAAACGTAAGCTTTTGTCGGATGTCTTATTATGCATAATTTCATCTCATTTGCAAAAGTGGATTCCTTACAACTCCGAAACACGTGTAAACAGTTCTTCAAATTTTCTACGATTTAACGTTGTAATATTTTAGAAAGCTCAATGATTTAACATTTTTAGCTGTTAAATGCTTGAATTTGTTTTTAGCTCAAGGCTTTTTAAAAATACTTTCAATTTTTCATGTTGATTCTACTTTTGCGATTAGCAAAATTTAGTAATGGGGTTGTTTCCTTCAGTCAAAAGTAGTACTTTTTGTTACTGAAATTGATAGAATAAGCAAAAAAAAAATATGTCCGATTTTTCAAACAAGGCGTGGTCTTGATGACGTCACAAATGATGCATTTTGGCACATCTTTCTTCCGCGTTTCCACGTTATGATAATCAAGGAACGAATTAAAATTGCGCTCTATGCTTGCTATCAGCCATATCGTTGCCAATACACGTGAGTAAAGATGCGAATGAAATATTTTGCTCTGTGAATGGCAACACAGAATGGCATTTCATCATTAGTGATGTCATCGGACAGAAGCATAAACAATGAAAGCTCTCCGATTTAAGTAATTTCTTATAAATATTGTACAGTAGCTACCAGTTTGTTTGGCACTCTAGGCTTCCTTAAGAGGTTTTCCATCTCCAGCTCAGTCACTTTCCTATGCCGGGCTGATGAGTGCTAATAAGCACGAAACTGCAGTCCTCGGCTGGAAATGACTGAGCTGGTGGTGTATTTCATGTATTAAACAAATTATTTTAAAAATGGTCAGATCCTATGTTTCTAAGCATGCTCTTTCAGAAAAAAATACTTTTAAAGTTTTGGAAAGGACCCCATTGTGAAGATTTTTCTTTTTCCGTGTCCTAGGGGAAAAAAAGGGATGTATTTAAATTTTGTATTTGTTCTGATCCGCGAGATTCATTTTAATATCAGGTCAGTCTGACTCGTTTTTTTTTTTTTTTTTTTTTTTAAATCTATTACTTGTTTTTTTTTTTTTTTTTAGGTTTAAAAAAACTGTTTATTAAACGTTGTGGAATGAAATATATAGAGCTGCCATATGGAGGGACAAAATGATTGCTTTTCTATCAAATAGCCCTATCGCGTAAAATGGAATGGAAAAGCTATCGCTCTTGATCAAAAGCAATCAAAGGGATGATGGCAGCATATTTCCTTGCTGCCACTGCCGGTGTAAAACCAACACACGAATTATATATCCTGATTACATTAAAATTTTTATTTTAATCGAAATCTGCAAAAAGATGTATGTAGAGTAAAGTCTCGAAGTTTGAGGTTCAGCTTAATCCGAGATGCTTCATTTAAGTTAATTCTTTAACAGTTAAAAAAATGATTTTTATTAAAATCTGAAAATAGAAATCTTTTGCTACTGTAAAAATTATTAACTATACGTACAGTATATAATAAAAATACATTGAGAGGTTGGTTTGAACAGCACTCCTTTAGTGGCACGAAATATTCATTGACTACAAGATATGGATTAAAAGATGACTTAAAGATAATACAGTAAACTCCCGATTATCGACGGTTGGATTATCCGTAGTTCGGATTATCCGCGGCTGTTTTCACATTTTTTTAAAACTAATAATTGTGTTATTGTTTGCATATATTTTTTATGTTCAAGGTTAGTAGATGCATTGTAGCAAAATGTTTTTAGTTATAATTTAAATGTAGTATATGTGTGAGTGTTTTTTATATTTTTTATCTATTGTATACACTAAGTATCGTTTTTTCCTATTATTCGGATTATCCGCGGTTTTCGCTTATGCGCGGTTACCGTGCCACCATATTCCGCGGCTAAACGGGAGTGTACTGTAACTTGAAACGTAAAATTGACATTGATTTGCCACAAAAGACCATTTCATTCATCCTATAGGAATATTCCATTGTAATTAAGAAGAGAGGTGCACAACTTGACGCTTCCTGAGTTACATATAAGAAATTTAAACCTTCCAACAACTAACCGTTTTTGGTGTAATCCAAGATACATAAATACGCACGCGCACACACGTTGGTACAGACATCATGACAAAACCCGTCGAAATGGGTTCGAGAATAACAGGGCTGCTTTTTTACATTGAAGTTTATTGTTTAGTCAATTATTTCATCATACTTAACATTAATTAAAACTTACCATTACTAATTAAAACTTAACATTAAACTTGTTATACTTAACATTAATAAAAATAATTACATTCGCTGCCTATCCATGAATTGTTGAAATTCAACTCATTAAGATCGTCGATACCTTTCTATTTGAGATATTGAGCTGGAATTTTATTAGGAGTTTGGGATCTACTTTAAATTACCAAGGTTATATTGCTATCTTTCGCGCATGCGTGGTGAAAATTTAATTGCTTTAAACGTTCATATTTCATCGAATTTTAAAATTTTTGGTTTCAAATTTTTGTATAACGGTTCTTCCGTATACTGTTAAATTTTCTGAAAGTTTGGTAAGCCAGGATGGAAAACTGTGCACGTTATGAGCCAAAACCACGCGAACGAAATTGATATTTTTGAGAGAAATGCTTATATTTTCGTGAATATAAGTGATACTTTCATACATAGAATTATTGTTCACAGTGAGTAAATTAAATTCTGAAAATTACAGATTATCCACAGCTATTTATGAGAAAAGATCATTAAAAAACATTTTTGATTTCATCAATTTGTTTCTGGTTCCTTAAATGCATGGGGAGTTTACTTTTTATTGGAAAATGACAGCTGGGGCATGCTTTTTATGTAACAAAAGTAAAGGAACAATTGATCTCTTAATTGTCGGGAAATCTGTAAAAATGAATTTTTGAGAGTTTCTTAAATCTTTTATATATGCACGAGTTTCATTCTTATCATTGATTTAAGATTGGCATGAAACCATGTCTGGAACACCACTTGTGTATGATTGGAGAGAGTTCCGTTTGCCTAGGTGATCCTATTTATAGCAGCTGAGGTACGTCTATTCATCAAAGTATTTGTAGCATGATTTAATGCTTTTTTTTCTATTAATACTTTTCAAAAAATAATGGGAGACTTTTAGATAATATTTTTCTTATTTGGCGACTATTTTGCAGACTATTTCTCATTTGAAAGGCTACTAAAACGACTATTTTTAGGGCCATAACTCAGTGGCAGGACTGGAATAATCAAAATGCATGTTTTGCTTGCCTTGCACACATAAATATATACGAATAGCAAGAAAAACTAAAGTCAAAATTCGTTTAGATGCAATTAAATGGAAAATTTATGTTGAAAGTTGAGTGATATTTTTTTTTATGAAGACAATAGATCCTTTCTTTATACAAGGATGTAAAAGGTGCTCCCCTTTATGTTGCCCGAGTAGTGTCAATTTTTAATCTGGAAGGCTTTTCCGGATAATCCAAGTTTTCAGTAATCCAAGGTGAAGTAAGCCCCAATTACCTCGGATTTTCGAGACTACTGTACTTTAAGAAACTATCCGATCATATAAAATGAAAAGACGTAACATATCATAAAACAAGGCGTAGGAATTTTGTATTGGAACTTCAGCATTTGTTTGGTTTCGTACGAAACTTTTCTAATCCTTGCTGAAACTAGTTTTGGAGCAATATTGTTGAAAAAGATGTTGTTCATTTAGCCAAAATGCAGTGAAGTACCTTCGGTTTATTTGCAGACGATATTAATCTCAACGACGATCTCGTGCTGATCTCACACAAAAAGGTTATTAAATGTAACAAACAAATAAATCTTAGTACTTAAATTCTCCATGAGAGACCTTTTCCTATATCATGGTACTTTTAATGGAGAATAGCAATTCATTCTGCAGTGCATAAGCAATTTGCTTTTGAATGTAGTTTTAGGAAACAATTTCATGCGTCTTCATTTTGCAACGTGCCTTCGCAGAGCACGTTCTAAAAGAGAGTGAGGATGGGGATCTTTCCGAAACAGTTTCCTCTTCATTTTCGTTCTGAAGTAATTCTGTGAAGAACGCTCTTCTGTTTCTGGAGAAACTGTTCTTAATTGTTACAAATTAAAAGTAAACTCATTAAAATGTAATTTCCTTTTCTAAAAATGAATGTCTTTGTAATTTTCGAATAATTAAAAACTTATTCTTACTTGGAAAGGACCAGCATCGCTGTTTTAATTATTTGAAAATTTAATATTTTCGTAGAAAACTTGCAGTAAATAGGTTCATTAATTACGTGCTTTTTTTTATTGTTCTCTCCTTTAAAAATAATTTAATGCTATTTTTTTTTTCATTCCTTGTTTGATTTGTTTTCGGACACTGTTAAAATTTAACAAAAAAAATATGATTTTTACCCTTTTTTTTTATTATTTCGCAATGCTCGTGTAATTTTGAAAACTTGAGAATGTAATATAATGGCGTAAGCGTTTAAACTAACTGATGATAAGTATTCAAAAAGAATCTAAAACCATTTAATGAGGCATTTTTTTTCTGTTCTGTTTTTTTTTTTTTTTTTTTTTTAACAAAAATAAGTCGATAATTTTGTTTTCCCTTCCTTTTCTTTTATTTCCTTAAACCATTTTAACATAGAATTCTCCCCCCCCCCTCCGCTTCGGTCAGGGAAAAAGTTAATGATTTACCCAGTCCTGTTTTTTTTAATTTATTTTATTTTATTTATTTATTTTTTTTTAATTATTATTATTATTATCAAGATTCATATTTTTTCCTCTTCCTCATGTTATCCGAAAATAAATGTAACTGCCAATTTTATACTAAATCTGTTGCCTTTAATTTTTATTTAGATTTCTACTATAAGTATCCGAAAAAAAGTAATAATAAACCGGCAGTAAAGCTTTAAAACTGTTCCTTTAAAATGTATTTGTCTTTCTCTTTCGTCATGTACTATTTTAAAGCTATTCTTTGTCAAAGCGTATGTTTTCTAAATTACTCTATTTTTCTAATCGTTGGTTTGCTTTCATGCGAGGAAAAGATTGCTGGGGAAACGAAAAAATAGTTGGGATCGTACACATATGAGGCAGTAAGAAGCAAAGGGATGTAAGTGGACATTTTCAAGTTTTGAGTAAAACACGTTTAAAAGTAACTTCCTAGGTAGGCTTTTATTTTTTTTTCTAAATCATGCTGTACAGCGGCACCTACGAGGGCTACTAGTACTATCTCTTGCCCCAAGACAGAGGAGGGTTCACCTACCATTTGTACTGGTTATCTCCAAATTTTTAATTTTGCCACTTACATCCCTTTGCTTCTCACGGCCTAATATGATGTCAGTCACACTTTGAGAGGGGAGGAGTGTTGGTAAAAATGTGAGTTTGTGATAAGAGGGGGGGGGGAAGAAGTGTGACATCAAACGGTTTGGTTAAAATTCACATAAATTTATAAAATACTAGGTACATTTTCCAGACAATTTTCAATTATAACACTAGGTCCGTTTTCCAGACAATTTTTTCAATTACTTTCTTTTTAAACATTTTGAAGAAAGTTGCCTTTGTTGCTTATGAATACTTTGCTGTTATTAGTTTATTTTAAACAGTGGTACCCGTACGGCTTTGCCGAAAGTCGAAAATTAAAAAGTCATTCGGTTAGCCTGTATATTTACAAATAATGGATGACGAATTTCTCGCCAATTGGCTATGTTCATTCGCTCTCCCATTCCACGTCATGATAATTTCGTAATTTACTCGTCCATCTTATGATAATTTTGCTCCGGAAAATGTTCTTAAAATTGAAATAGAAAAAGAATAAAATCGAATTTTCAAAAAAATCGCTTCATGGTGCACAACCCCATGCTACAAACTAACTTCGTGCCAAATTTCATGAAAATTGGCCGAACGGTCTAGGCGCTATGCGCGTCACAGACATCCTGCAGACATCCAGACAGAGACTTTACGCTTTATTATTAGTAAAGATAAAGATGATTGTATCCTCTCATCCAAAATTTAAGAGCGGAGAAATAAATTATCGTTAGATAATTGAAGATTTTTAAAAATTATTGTTTGTGTTCAAGTTGATATTTACTATCATTAATAATGAGTTGGAAAAGGTGTAACCTGTTACATGATGGCAGATCAAATCTAAGTCAGACTGAGAAGTAACATGAATGTTAACAAACTATCGAGAAGTTTTAGTTTAAAACAAAATTAGTTCCAAAGATAGTCAATAGCTTGAAATTTTAGTTCCCACAATCATTTCGTTCGTGGGCATAGATTTATATTTCTCGATACATTTACCGAAACTTCCGAAGAATTTACGGTACATTCAGGTAAATCCTCCAGAATATTGTCAAATGCTTTTAAATGAAATTCTGCCTCCATGATCACTGATTTGATTTTGTTTGAAGTTCTCCTTTCACGCAGTACTTCACTTTATTTCACAAATAAATGACTCGTGAAAAACTATCGATGTTTTCTTCATTGCTTATGCATCCGTTCTGCGTTTGTTTACTTAATTTAAAACAGATATTTTAACGTAATGGATTTTTCATCTTTACGATTCCTGATTCTCGGATAGAATTTTAAGCTATTCCAATGAATAAACTATTTGTTGGAATAGCTTGAAAGGAATTCGATGTAGTATTTACAATCCCCGGTAATTTTGATGAATTTTTATTGAAATGTTGTTGAATAGGAATGTTTTAATAATTCATTGACGTGTATTAACGGTTCTTTCACTTCAAATAGTTTTAAAAAAGATAATCTATTTCATATGAATAATAATTTCATCTTCTCAAATCGTACATTAGTAAGCATAAAGACATGGTCTGCTATCTTAATGGAATTTGATTTGAAAAGCTTATCCATGGCTACGTTGTAGGAAATTGAAAACTTGATTTTATAAACAGTTCACAAAATTCTTGATCCCGTCATCTTCTGTGAAAAACTGAACCTCTTCGTTGTCATCTTTTCGAAGTATACAGTTTTAAAAGATAGCAGAAAAAGGATGGTTATGGCAGGGGCGTGCATTAAGAGTGGGTTTTTAGTGCACAAACACCCTCCGAAATAATATGAATTCAAGAACTGTTACTTCAAATGCGCGTATATGAGTACACGCATCTATTCTTTTGAGTTACTAAAAATACATTGAATGTTTAACAGAAGTTAAGTTATGTAGTGCATACATAATCAGATTTTTTTCCTTCGTTTAATAGTTATGTCATTTTTTACATTCGCTCATGATAATACCCTTAAAGCATCTCCTCCTCACTTAAATAACCTATTGTAACCAAAATCAACACAACATACAAATGAAATCAAATTTTATTGATCATTTAGATTTTACGAGAACTGTGTGCATGGAAACAAAAATCTAGTTACGACCCTGGTGTATGCATTATATTATTTTTGTAAGTTAATTTCTTACTTTTGAGATAAATCGTCTGTTTTGTGATAGGTTGGGTTCTAAAGTTTTGCCTCTCAAAAAAAAAAAAAAAAAAAAATAGGGTACCGGGGGGGGGGGTTCATTTTATCTTTTTATCTGCTTCAAAGTTCTTTTTGTCTTGAATTGAAAAAAAAATTCTGATGGTAGAACTGAAAATTATTAAACTATTTATTATCTAAGTGAAATTTTATTTAGTATTTACATTTTCTACAGATTGGGGAAGAATTTATTGGTTAGAAAAGTAATCTTGCGCGAGTATCACAACGGAAGTTTTTGTCATAGACATATTCCACGTATACAATGTGACCAGTAATTAACGCGCTGATGTTAAAAATTAATTTCTCGAAAACTAATGATTCAAAAAATTCTACTTTCTTTGAAAACAAAATACAATACTTTGGAATTTGATACGTGTTCGATGTGTCTTTCATCTCTAGTTATAATATGGCGCAAACGAATAGCGAAATTCTGCATCACTCGCTGAAGGTTTGAAGTTTCAATGCTTTCAATAACATTCTGAATCGCAGTATTCAGGTCTTCGAAGCTCAACTTTTTCTTTGATAAAGCCGGACAAAAATGAATCGCAGGGGCTGAAATCAGGAGAATAGGATGCCCAATTAATTCCCATATTTTTAGACTTCAGGTTCCCTAAAACAAAAATTCGCTCTTCGCTCATTTAAGTGCGCTTCAAGCAGGTTAAGCACTTCATTGGAACGATGAGGTCGTGCACCGTCTTGCATGAGCCACGTGCTTTCAAACTCCAGCTCACTTTAAATTTCTGGAATGAACTCATTTCCCAAAATTTCCTTATATCGTTCAGCAGTGAGTCTGTTCGTTGTCGTAAGCTTAAACTCGGTCGCAAACTTTCTTTGAGTCACAATTGTTGGGCTGCTATTTTTTGAATAATAACGTTCAAACCATGAAAATGCTCCCAGAAACGCTATATCCCGACATTTTTACTGAAAAATAAAAAACAAAAGCCAGCTCAGAGAAATTGCACAAAAAAAAAATCCGCCAACGCGCTAAATCTAACCGCCAAGTTTGGACTTGATACGCCAAACAGTTTTCGAGAAATTGCGATTTCTTTTCAACGCGTTAATTACTGGTCACCCTGTGTAATATTGTAAATTTGCTAAAGCATTTACAACTCTTTACATCAAAGTAAATAACCCTAACTTAAATTGTTATTGGACTTGAACCTCTTTTGTTTATTTTATGATAAATTAACAGCATTTTTTTAAAAACATTCTTGTCTGAAATTAAAGTTACATTCTAAACACTTACAACAGTTTCAGTATTATTTATCCTTTATCTTAAGAACAGAAAAATCTGGAGAAAAACATCAACATACTTCGGTAAATAACTAAATTTCTTGTTCCGTAGATTTTCTTGTAAAAGAAAGATAACCTGTAATCACGGTAAAAAATTAAAACCGAAATAAAAGACAAAAGAATGCATAAATTAGCAAAAGGAAAAAAAAAACCTTGTGTGTAGTGTGTTCGGATTAACCAAAACATAACTCGAAAAAAAAATTAACTGTTATTAAAACAAATTTTCGTGCTGCGCCTCATAATTATCGCATTACGTGATGAAGTGAAAAGAAAAAATGCACCCTTTGTAGAATTTATCTCAATTTGTTTCCTGCCAAAGCGCAAATTAGGAAAACTCAGCTTTAATTAAAATAACTCTATTTTTCTCTTTACTAACGGAATTTGCATATGATGTTTTTGGTAACAAATTAATAGCAAAATAGTCCAATGTTAAAAATTTATGTAACGTAGCAAAGATTATGAACGGAGCTTTTATGATGAGGTGTACTATATTAACGGTAACGTTTCTCATTCTCCATTAATGTGTGTTACATTACGAAACAACGTTAATAATCCTTTTTAATAAATATAAAGAACTGAAATAACCTCTGAGTTAGTATTTCCACACCCCGAGAGGTCTGCGGACCACATAGCTTGAAAATGCATTAACACTGAGCACCCATTACACTACTGTTTTGTAGATTAAGTAATGGCAACATAGGTATAAATCAATTTTTAATGAACTTACCAACCGGTAAGTTTATTAAAAATTGATTTATACCTATACAATAAATGGCCTTGCATTTCTTCCTCGCAATCACCAGCAAAGCTTATTATAAGCTTTTGACAAACGTCGTGAAGCCGTCACTTTCTAGCAAATTGCCGATTGTTGGACATATTTTTCCTCTAATCTGACGGATGCGGTTCATTTGCATCTTTTTTTTTTTTTTTACATGCCAAAGAAAGTCTTGTAATCTCGAAAAAATTCCCTCAAATTTCGAACTAAATTTTCATTTTACTCACCCCCGAATAAATGTTGAGTGGATTTTCCGTCTCGGCGCTCGTGCATATGTAGCCAAGAACACATGGACGGCAGAAATATCTATTTCGACCAGCCCCGAGTTAATTACCACCAATTTTCTCTGTATGTGTGTATGTATGTATGTATGTATGTATCTCGCTTAACTCAAAACGGTATACGGTAGAAGGGTGAAATTTCACGCGTATACACTGAGAGAGATCTAGTTGTGCACCTCCCCTTTTGGTTGCATTCAAATGTTCCAAAGGAGTCTTTTACATCATTTTTGATACAAATTGGTGTTAATTTCAAAACCGACTTAAGTGGTGTTTTTTTAGGCGACCACTTGGCCAAGTCGCCAAGTTTTTGTTGCCAACTTGGCCATATATTGCCAAGTTGTTATTAAGTTATCCATTGAATCATGTTGAAATTGTCGATGTTTAGAAAATGATCCTCTGAAAAACACTTTTTGTCATCGGTTCGCGACGAACTAGGAGTGTAATTAATCAGTGTTTGCTTGCTCCCTCTAAAGGTCTCTAGAAAGTACCGGGTATTTGAAAAAGAACTCCTTTATTTTGAAATGACATAACAGCAAAATCGTATGAGAGAAAAGTAAGACCAGAGGTATGTTGCACCAGCGCTCTGGATTTTTTTATACTCTTGTTTTTAAATATAATAGTTAAAACATTCAGAGAGCGCTGTAGACAAATTTTTTTAATTAGTGCATGAAAGTGCTTATTGAACAGAGGGCAAATCTAATTGTGATGTGTTCGATACGGTCAACTTTCATAGCAGTAATATGACCATTCGATTGAGTAATGTTACAACTATGAAAGATAGCCATATCGAACCAATGGGTTAGATCTGGACAATAAGGTTTGACCTCTGTTCAATAAGCACATTTTCATACACCAATTTAAAAAAATTGACTTCAGCGTTCTCTGATATCCAATGTTCGAACTATTAGAAAACCAGCGTATAAAAAAATCCAGACCAGCTGGTGTAACATACCTCTTGTTTCACATTTCTATCTCACACAATGTTGCTGTTAAGCCATTTCAAAGTAGGGGAATTTTTTCATACATCAATTAAAAAACATTTGATTACAGCGCTCTCTGAATTTTTGAACCATTTTGGAAAACTGGTGCATAAAAAATTTCAGAGCGCTTGGGCAACATATAACTTATTTCACCTTTCTGTCTCACACGGTTTTGGTGTTATGTCATTTCAAAATAGGGAAGTTTTTTCCAAACAACCTGTATTGTATTTTTATGCTTCATACGCGTTCCATACAGTTTTATGCAATTTTAGATCACAGACGCAAGTAAAATTATCACTTTCATTAATATTACGTCTACGTCTAAAAGTACAATTCTCAACGTTTACCATAACTTTAGATATGTAAGAAACTCTCTGAAAAGCTATTCATTTAAGAAGTATAGCTTCTAAGCAGAGGCGTGCACACTTGTTGTTCCGAGCCTGAAAAGGGCCCAATATTATTAAAACTAAGCGTGAAATATAGGGGTAAACAATATGGAGAGGGAGCGCAGAAAAGTCGTTTGTGACGGGCCCCAAATTTTCTGTCCACGCCCCTGCTTCTAAGGCTCGTTTATGAGCATACGCCACGCACCAATTCTTTTGAAAGTAGTGTGTGGACCCTATATATATATATATATATATATATATATATATATATATATATATATATATATATATATATATATATATATATATATATATATATATATATATATATATATATATATATTGAATTTCTTTTACCACAGTTTTTGTTTTGTATACGTACTTTGATCTTTAATTTTTTCTTTTCTAAAATCATTCAGTTTATATTTTTTTGTGACGTCGCGTCGAACCAAGAGGAAAAAAGGGTTTCAACTTGATAATTTCTCGGACATAGATGTATGAGGCGAAATTGAATCTTCAAAAGAGAAAGCAAAGAAAAGACCACAAATTTTAACCTTTTCCCATCTCAAAAACTTTTCACCCACACAGTTGCCACAACGAACTCATAAATTTTCCCTTATCTCTTTCCCAGAAACCACTGCCACCGATAACATCATATTAAAGAAGGGCATTTTTGGAAAAAACTGCGCTGATGGTTCTGTTTTCTTTTCTTCTGGAGTTTTATAGAGCTGTTTTTATAGTGTGTTATTCAACTTTGTATTTAAATGATAAGTAAGATGCTGTTCGGCTAAGTAAACAAAGTGATGGCTTAAGTGTTCGGTTTGCGGGGATTTGAATTTTCGATTGCTCCAGGCGTAGAAGAAGCTAACGCGATCCAAATAAAGTGAAAAAAAAAAAAAACTTTGCATCTGTTTTTGACGGATTGAATGTTTTGCAATCGACGATCACTTTTCAGAAAGTTTTTTTTTTCCCCCAGAAAATTTCTTTCAGGGCTGCCCCGAACTCAAATTTTTGGGAGAGAGGAAATTCTCATTTTGCGGAATGGTGATTATTCTGCCAAATGAAACACCAAAATTTTCCGAATAGAACTCCGAATTCTACCGAATGCTGATAGTTTTGCTGAAAAAAAAACCCAAATTTTGCCGAATGATGATATTTTTGACGAATAAGGAAATTTTTAGTTGGCCAACCTGACCTCCTGTGACCTTGAAGATTTAGATAACATACACTCCAGAATCCAACACATTTATGAGCAGTGATTGACTTTGAAGTACATGGTACATTCTAAAACAAATATCGATGCAAAAATTTTTACTTCAACATTGCAAGGCACACTTTTGCGAAAAAAATGTCGAATGCCTTTTTTTCTTAGACTCACTGCTTTTTTTTTCTCTGAAAAAACCTTCCTTGTAACCCCGAAATACGTGTCAGCAGTTTTTTTGCAAATTTGCATTTTTAACGCTTATGCATTTTCATTTTTAAACTTTTGTAGGGTAAAGTTATTAGGGTGAAATTATTCGCATTTCGCTTTCTTTGTCTGCTTTAGCTTGAGTTTGAGTTGCATTGCCCTCGAAAGTGATAACATTTGCGGCAAAATATAAGTGTTTTCAAATGTTTCTCTACTATAAAAATTTTAAGAAAAAAGGTCGTCCTCCACTTGTTCTCAGGTTTTATGACTCGTCTTCAGTTGACTTCGGAATGTTAAAAAAAAGTTTTCAAGAAAAAATATGCTGAACTGAAAGTCAAAAGAAATTTTATTCATAAGTATTGCTCGCTTTAAGTGGGGTTAGCTCGTTTAAAGCAAGCTATGCTCTAGTTGAAATAACATTGCAAAGCTTGAGCACAGAGATGGCGGATGGATGACCTTGAAGCGGAAACATATCATTTGTAATAGGTTGTTTTTATTTATTTTGTCATAGGTAGGATCAGCCAGAACGCGCCTGTTAATACTCGGCGCTTTTTAGCTAATTCTATTTATTACGAATGATGCAAATGATGTTTCCGCATCAAAAGATCATCCTCGGGCTCGTTATAAGCGACTTCGGCTGTATTTATTTCTTATATATCGATGGTTTCAGTTATGTAAAATTTCAAAGAAAAGTAATTGTTTTTAACTTTTTCTGTTGTGTTTGTTGGTGTTTTACCATTCATTAGTTGTTTGACTCAATGCATCCAATTTCGATTCTTGTACCAACAAGTTAATTTATCCAGTCGTGCATGGTATCTTTATTTATTTATTTTTTTTATTTATGTTGCAGGTTTCTGGGTATGGTTTTGGTATCGCCGTAAGCGGAGGCAGAGACAATCCACAGTTCGCCAACGGTGACACTGCTATCGCCATTTCGGACGTTCTAAAAGCGGGACCTGCGGAAGGAAAACTCAAGTAAGCTTGTGTTCTTTTAAGTTTCCTCACAGAATGGCCTTTTGTTCATTTCCATTTCCTTCGATGACGTTTTTCGTTCATTTTGGGCTCTCTGTCACCGTGTGGTCGTACTTTCCTGTGTGCGGCGTAGTGAGTTCGGTTCCAACCGTTTCTCTGGGTGTAATTTCCTCTCTCCATGTTGTAAATCTTTCTCATTCTGTCTTGTCTGTCAATTAAATTATGAAAAAATATCGTAGTTGTTAAAAGGAACAGTGGCAAGGCGCATATTACGCAGTCATCATATAATTGCGTGAGCGACAGCTCACGATGGAACATAGAACATTTCGTTGGTTTTACCAATATTCCTCTTTATCGTTATTGAGTTAATTTTACAGGGTGCGGCAAAAAAACTCGGACAAAGTTTACATCATTGAATGGAAGTATGTTCATTTATTTCTAATGAGTGTCTTTATTTATTTTTGTCTCTCATTTCAGTTAGAAATCAATTTATAATCACTCTCATGGTTTATATTTTGCGTTTTGGCATTTTTGTAATGTCAAGCAAAAGATCTGCTATTTTGAGGCTGTTTGTTTGCTTGATGTACCTTGGCAAACAGTGTTTGATGCAATATGCCGTTTCAAGTTGCTAGGAAATGATGATCGACGTCCAAAACGTGTACAAAAACAAACAATGAACTGTTCCGCTAATCGTCAGGCCATCCGCAAGTGAGTTCAATGAAATCCTCTGTTTCCATGAGAGAGGTCATTGGTGAAACGGGAATATGTGATCGATCAATGCGGCTAAGGGCAAAACCTGGATCAGACAGAAGCTTTACACATTCCAAAAAGTTCAACCTTTTTCTGAAGAAAACAAACTCGTGCTGCTCCAAAGATGCGAAAAACTTTTGAGACGGGCCGCAAGTCACTAGATTCCTTTCACTGATGAGCAGCTCTTTACTGTTCAACCACCTTATAACTCTCAAAACGATCGAGTTTGGTCTGTAAACACTCCATGCACCTTGACAAAAGCTAAACATAGACAAAATCCGAAGCTGGTCTTGATGTGTGGCGGCATTTGCACAAGCGGCAAAAAAAAATCTCTGGTTTTTGTGGTTGAGGGCGTTGAAATAAATCAAAATGTGTACCAGCGGGACATTTTAGAAGTTGTTGTACGTCTGTGAGCCAATAAGCACTTTAGCAATGTAGACAGAACGTTTCTTTTAGAAACTCCGCACCAGCTTACTTTTCCAGAACGACAAGAGTGCTAGCCAAAAAGTTCCAGGTGGATTTTCCTGATATGATATCTGTAGAGTGAGCATCCTACTGGCTAGACAACCATCTTATGGATTATGGTGTATGGCCTATTTTAAAGTCTAGGGCCCTAAAGCCCTAAATCACTCAAAAATTTGGACTCTAAATCAATTTCTTTGGCGGAAATAGGATAGATTAATGGTAAAAGACTTTGCGGCCAATGGCTAAACATTTCAATAAGTGTTTGCACGTCTGTGGAACTACAAACGGCGACCAGTTTGAAAACAATTAAATTGATTGATTACTTAAGGTCTACTCATATTACTATTGGTTGTGTTTTGTTAATTTATCTATTTTCAATAAAGTTGTGTGAAAAATTGCTTGTCCGGGTTTTTTTGCCGCACCCTGTATAGTACATGTTTGATAACAATCCTTTTCAATGGCGCTGCTCTGTATTTATGGCTTAATATTTATTTCATGCGATGAAATAGCGCAATCTAAAAAACGGTACTTATGGTGAAATTAATTTTTAATGTTGGAAATAAATCTGTATAGCCCAAGAACCCATGAGTGCCCATAGTATAAAGACCCAACATGTTTCTGCGTAAGGACATCACAGCAGGTAAGAAAGGTTCGCTGTTACTTAAGCCGAGTCGCGCTGGCTTTGGCAGGAAACAGGTAAAAAAGGTGCGTAAAGTTACTGCAAAAGCTAACATCATAGATTCATTCCATGTCACATGACCTGGTGGTCCCTATCCAACCATCCCCGATCTGGAGGACGTTCTAGAGAGGTGTAGACATGCCTTTGATACTAACCTATGAAAGTTGTCAGCTTCTACGACACAAATCATGAGATCTAGGATACCTCAAAAAGAAAAAAAAAAAAAAAAAAAGTGGGCTCGAAAATTTCTTCCAATGAGAGAACCGTGCTAAAGATGGTAATTCGTTTCAGAAAGCTCATCCGTCATTTTGGAGCCCCCTTTTTTTTGTTATCGATCCTAGATTCTCATGATTTGGGTCTTGGAAGTTGAAAATGTATATATATATATATATATATATGTGTGTGTGTGTGTATGTAAGTCAGGCAGATCTGCACTTCTATAAAATTTCGTTCAAATCAGAGGTGGCCCGGGTGGAGACGACGAGGTCACTAGACATGGAATGACTCAGTTTTTGACACAAATTTTGCTACCTGTTTCCTGCCAAAGTCAGCGTGATTCAGTTTAAATAATAGCGAACCTTTCTTACCTGCTATGATGTGCTCACGCAGAAAAATTTTGGGCCTTTATACTATGACGTCGGTTTGGCGCTTACGGGCTCTTGCTTTAGTACCTCAAAGCCATCAGACGGTCCTGCAAAGTAGCGACAATATAAGTCACATTGTCGCTACTTTGCAGGAGTTAACACTGGTTTGTAATTATGAAAGAACGTATTTTTTTAGAAATACGTCCTAGGGCTCAATGTGGAATAGGATTTTACTTACAATGTAGTAATAACCCGAAAATTACAATTTTTGGACTTACTTTAGTCTGACTCCGAAGTACAGAAATGATGAGCAATAAGTAAGCTATTGGCAACAAGAGAGCTTGGTGATAAAATTATGTCGTGCTCAGATTGTTTACGACAAAATTTCTCTCTCTCGCAATGGAGTCGTTTCTGAAATTCAAAAAAGTATTTTTTTCTGAAAGAGCATGCTTTAAAAATAGGATTTGGCCATTTTTTAAATGATTTGACAAAGTTCAATATTTTTAACAATTATTTTAAACGTTGCACAGATTGAAATTCATTTTTTACGCTTCTGCGCATGACATCACAAATGATGAAATTACATTCACTGATGCTATTAGCTGAGCGGAAGATTTAATTCGCATCTTTAATCACGTGTACTGGAAACGATAAGATTGATAGCAAACGTAGAGCGCAATATTCAATTCGCTTCTTGATTATCATAACGTACACACGCGGTAGACAGATGCGCCAAAGTACATCACTGACGTCATAAAGACCACGCCTTATTTTCAAAATCGGACATTTTAAAAAATGAAGTAAAAATTAAGCGTTGGGAATGTTTTTCTCGCTCCATGTTTTTTTTTTTTTTTTTTTTTGCTTATTCTATCAATTTCAGTGATTAAAAGTAGTACTTTCGACTGAGGGAAACAACCCCATTGGTGTGCTTATCATGACACTAATAAACGTCAGTAACTTACAGATAATTATAGAGTGTGTTTAAAAATAATCATATTTTTAATTTAGAGGAAGAAAAAAAATAGAACGATTTAGAAAACAAGCCCTTGGAGTAGAGGACCGAGTTCCTTGAGATCTAATGAGTTGCAAAGCAACTTAGTCTTCTTCGAAAGTCTTTCATTTATTTGATCGTTTCTTTGTATACTTCATAAACAAAAATCTTCCAACCAGAGAACTAATTACTTCATTACATTACTTGCTTGTCTTTTTTATTTATTTGTTTATTTATGTATAATCTTTAGAGATCTTTGTTATTTGCCTTTGCTTTATTTCCTCTTTTACTTATTTTTTTCTGCTTATACATACGCTTTTTTCCCCCGATTCTTCTGAGAGATTGTCCTGAGTTATTTTTTCCCCGGAACAGGTATATGTTGTTCGATGAAGGATTTTCTCCACAACAGAACTTGAATTTAATACTGGAGAAGTCATTTTCTGTATTCCCTCTTTGTGACAAATTTATTACAATTAATTTCTTACCTGCAGAAAAGCATGTATAACTCAATGAGAACGGAATAGCTGCTATTGTTTTTGAATCTTTTTGCTATTGTTTTCTCTCGTACTTTATGGAGGTCGGGATAATTTAGAACCAGGTTAATAATTCCTTTCAAGTGGTTTTTGCAATTATTATTTTTTAATTTTGGTATGCTATTAACATATAATCCAAGCTGTTGGAAAACAAAGAAATACTGCAACAAAACAATGAAATTTTAAAAGAATTAATTTCATCATATATAAATGGAAAGTAAATAAGTTTCCTCATAAATAAATAATAATATATAAATTACAAGTAGCTTTCGTTTAGTTACAAATGTAGTTATAAAATTCTTCTTCCAGAGAAGAAGTAAAAAGTACTACCTACATTCTAAAACTTGTGCATTGTACTTTCAAACTCTCTTAACTACAACAGCAATAAGGCTGGAAATATCCTGCTTGGAAAATTTCCTTAAAGTGTAGTCTTTTATGAGCCGGGAGCTGCAAGATGAATTGAGGAGCATAAACAAAGAGGTTAATCATCACCATAAAAAAAGTTAACGGAATAACAATCCGAGAGGCTTTTATGCTCCCTTCTTAAGTGGCTGTAAAAACACTCGGAATTGCTTCCTTTAGAACCGTGCATAATTAAATGTTGTCATTTTGTGTTGGCGAATGGCAACGAGTAACGTTTCTGTTTCCCTTTTCAGGATTAACGACCGGGTTATTAGTGCGAACGGAGTGTCCCTGGAAAACGTGGATTATGCGACGGCTGTCCAGGTCCTCAGAGAATGTGGACCCACTGTTAATTTAGTAAGTATTTGATGTTCATCTTTCTGTGGAAAGTGTAGGGTTAATATTTAATGAGTGTGTTTTCTTTTGATAATTGGAAATAAGTGGTTTAAAATATTTAAATGATCATTAAACCCCTGATCGTTTGTTTTTATCGGTTGTGCTTTCGCTTGAACGGCAGGCGCGGCCAGTTTTTTTAAAAAACTGAATAGAGTAAATTGCCAAGACGATGTAATAAACTAACAGTCTGATTTTCCCATCCAGAGACTGCAGTTTCGTCCTTGTTATGTCTCATCAGTCTGGAATCTTTGCTAATAATAAAGCTGAAAGTCTCTCTGTCTGAATGTCTGGATCTCTGTGACGCGCATAGCGTCCAGACCGTTCGGCCGATTTTCAGGAAATTTGGCACAAAATTAGTTCTTAGCATAGTGGTGTGCACCTCGAAGCGATTTTTTAAAAATTCGATTTTGTTCTTTTTCTATTCCAATTTTCAGAACATTTTCTCGAGAAAATTATCATAACATGAACGAGTAAATTTCCATAACGTGGACAAGAAATTTACCATAACATGGGCGAGGGAATTAACATAACATATTAGCGAGAAATTCATCATCCATTATTTGTAAATATACAGGCGAGCCAAATGACCTTTAATTTTCTACTTCGCGCAAAGCCGTGCGGTTACCACTAGTAAAGAATGACCGAACTGGAGGCAGATGCCATCTTATTGAAGCTGAGAGTGCCAACAAACTGGTAGATAAAGGAAATTTATCTCACCAGCAAGAGTCCGCAGACACGGTGCGTTCTACTCGTAAATTAAAGGCAAGAAGACGAAACTGCAATCTCTGGATAGGATAACCAGGCTGTACTGTCCGACATTTTAACAAGAAACCTTACTCGAATTTGCGCATGCGTCAGCTCTCTTATGATTTTATCAAAACAGGGGTGATAGCAAGAAGGAAGTAACGAACAAGCAAAAACTGAATGCATCGGAAAGTGCACTTCCTTAAACCATCACCCCTTTTTCAATTGGAACCGTTCGCAGCTGCTAGTCGCGGAGTTCGAGAACAGACAGGTATATTGCATGCAGCGCTGCTTTAACCCTGGTTTAAGGACTGTAACTTAATGCCATGACGATGTTTCGTGCGTCAAGAAGTAACAACAAAACTCACTATTTCCTTCATTTTTAATTTTTATGTGTAATAATTTTTAACTCACATAACTAGATAGGAACGAAAAAAAAAACATATGACAGAACGTTATGCATAACTTGCGACAGGTGTTCCTTGGACTGGATTAACTCTGCAACACTTGATTCCTTCTTAGAGTAAGGGATTGTGGGGCGAAGTGAAGTAGCGAGGATAAGTGAAATTTCAAAATACTTACTCTGCTTTCAGCGCCACCTATCTGGCAAAATTTTAACGATGTAATAACGCATGTTGTCTACACCAGTCAGGAAAAAATTTCCTCTGAAGATCAAAACGTATAATATCACAAGCAATTTTCAAAAATCGATACTCAAATTGTAATATTTTGTTTTAAGTTAAAAATTATTTTTGTTATTATCAAATAATAAAGTTTTTGTTATTAATATTTTAAATATTAATTCAGACCTGCCAATATTTGGTGCATTATTTAGTTAGTTACTGCTAAGCTTATTTGTATTTTAAATACTTAGTACAGTTAGCCAAGTGCATGCGGGGCAAAGTGAAATGGTTCATCTCGTTTACTCATTCAATCATTTACTAAATTACTTACGTGTTATCTATTTATTAACTTATTTACCCATTTTTTCATTTAATATTTCACTTATTCATTCATTCCCTTATTTTATTATTCATTCCCTATTTTATTCATTCATTCAAGTTTTCTTACATACAGTGGTGGTCAAAATTATAACTACAAAAAGAAAAACCACTAAATCTCCGCTGCATTTGGTGAGAAAGTTATGCAAATTTTATGACTAGTAACTAATAGTAAATGAAACTTGTTTTTATAACTTTTATTGGAAATACGAAGGAATTTCTTATTCGTAGAAGGAAGTTTGAGTTTAGACATCCCTATGATATAGACAAAATTATAAGGACAGTTAGATTTGTGTGTTCTAAAAAGTAAAATTTGCAGGTTTTTTGTTCTGCAAACTGCGTTAGCTGCAAACATATAACAATATAAATGCTTAGTAAGCGATTGGGGAAGTCACATTCTATTTTTACAGTCATCCTGCTTGGTACAAACCTTGAAAAATTTGAGGCAAGGAAAGTGGTTGCTTGAAAAATTTCACGACGTACTGTGCGTCAAAATTGCAACATATTTGAATAAATACAGATCGGTCATTTAGACCTTTCTCAAAAATTCCGGCAAATGAAGTCGACAAAGCCGAAAAGTAGGAAATCTTCTGTTTCTGTATATGTGAAACTAGTAATGATGATAAGACGAACTTGCTCCAAAAACAAACCAAGAGATATTAGACAGGAGTTCAAGTTATGATATCGTACTCTACTGTTCAACATCTTTTGCAAAACAGAAAAGGTATCATTATGTGAAACTAATGTCATGACAGACTCCTTAAAAAGTTAATAAGAGAACAAGGGTTGAGAGTGCCAAAAATGCATTGTTATGGGTAAATAGTGGGATCATGTAATGTTTTTCGGTGAGCAAAAGTTCAATTAGGATGGACTAGGTAGTTTTTGTTTCTTCTGGTACGGGGGCGGGGGCGATCTCTGTGAAGGTAAAAAAAAAATCTCAAAGCGTACATTTGGAGGCGGCTAAGTAATGGTCTGAGGAAGTTTTGAAACGGGCGATAACTATATCAATATTTTTTGTGCAGGGCAGAATGAATTCTGAGAATAATGCTGATGCACTGAGCAACATTTTTTAAACCAAATCACCGTTATTTACGATTTTAAACTATTTGTTTCAGCTGGATAATGCCGAATTACATGTTTCTCAAACCTCAAAATCATTGCTTGATGCTTATTTCGTGAAATTACAGTACAGGCAGGACAAAAGGCTCGATCTAAGTTTGATGGAAATTTAGTGACGTATTCTGGCACTCGATGTGTGAAAAAATTATATTCAATATCAAAAACAAGTTGAGAACTTATTTTCTCCATCGAAAAAGCCAGGATAAAAGTTTTTCCGAACGTTCTTCAATTTCTATGGCATCAAGACTGATAAAATTGCTTGAAAAAAAGATGGAATGTTAATGATTACGAGGGTTTTTCATCGCAAAACGCACGTTTTCCTGAAACTTTTGTCCAGTTTTAACAGTGATATTTTTTTATTAATCACGGTAAAACATTTATATTTTGTATTTTCAAATGTTCTGCATTCCACAATGATTTCTTGCATAAAAAGACATTTTGTGTATAAATTTCACTGAATTATTTCAAAAATATCTTTTTTTCTGTGCTTTTTATTTTATTTTATTTTTTTTTGCTGTCCTTATAATTCTGACCACCACTGCGTCAGTTAATTAATTACCTTATTTATTTCTTTGTTTCATTATTTTTTAATTTATTCATTTATCCTTTTATTTACTCATTTATTTGGTCAAAAATATTTTTTTACAATCGGACAGAAAAGATTTCACTGAAAAAATATTTCATTTTTCACTTTACCCCATAAAAAAAAAGTGAACATTTTTTTCACTTTTTTTTTAAGCACAAATATACTGCTAAAAATAAAAAATAACGTTTCAATGCAAGTTTTATCATAAAACAGATTGTTTTTTCTTTATGTCCTGTAATTTTTAAAACGAAATTCCAATTTTTTCATCTTGAAATTGCTAACCCATCTTAACTGTTTCACTTTGCACCACTTTTCCCTACATACAAAATCTGCTAAGAAATGAATCTCAAATCTCAAGACTCATGGCTTTTGGCTTTAGAGCAGTGGTGCTCAACCTATGTTTTACCACGAGTCAAATCTCATGTTACGGTGATTCTCGTGGGTCAGTCGGAGTACCGTTTAGAATTCTAAAATATTTAATATTTTTTTAAATAACATGGAAAAGCAAGAGAAAAAAAATCTGTTAGCCAAGAAAATGGGATTGTTTCCTTCAGTCAAAAGTACTACTTTTAGTCACCGAAATTGATAGAATAAGCAAAAAAATAATAAATAAATAAATAATATGGAGCCAGAAAAAACTTTTGTTTTCCCAACAGTTATTTTTTATTTAATTTTTTTTTTTTTTTTTTTTTTTTTTTTTTTTTTTTTTTTTTGAGCAATCACGATTGCTTATTGATTTCATTTGACTGTTTTTGGCGTCCGTGCCTTTTTCAACTTGAACTAGAAGCCTCTGCAGCACCACCGCCGACCGTCCTCTGCTGGCGGCGCGGCGCGGCTGCTCCGGTTTTGAGTTATCCGCCTCTCCTGGTCGGAGGCGTCCATGTCCTACTCACACGCACGTTCAAACACATACACACACACACGACTTCACACACATACACACACACGACTTCACACACATACACTCACACACGCCTACGTGCACACACACAGGTCTACGCACACACACAACTATGCATACGTAACCGCCCAGGAGGAGAGGCAGGCTTGGGGGGGACAGGAGCCGTTTCTAGAAACAATAACTCAAATGAGTAGGGCCCTGTCTCAGTTCGTGATTGCGAAAAACATAACTTGAATTCAAAATTTCAGAATTCAATTTTTTTTTTTTTTTTTTTTTTTTTTTTTAAATGTCCGATTTTGGAAGTAAGGCGTGGTAAGTCACAAGCGATATATTTTCGTGTGCCACTCCATTGCCGCGCTAAATGTTAACGCTTTGCTGTCGACCGCGTTGCCAGGGTGTGATAATTTGCGCTGTGCATTAATAGCATCAGTGAAGGGCATTTCATCACTTGTGATGTCACGTGAGGAAGCGCCAAAAAAAAAAATGAATCTCAATCTGCGCACTGATTTTTAAAAAATGTTTGAAAAATATTAAATTTTGTCAAATTATTTAAAAAATGGTTAAATCCTATGTTTTTCAGCATTTTCATTCAGTATCATAAAATGGGGTATTAACTTTCAAAAAAGTTTTCTTGTATTTAAAAATAAAAAATGATTTATGAGTGTTTTGGCAACACCCACAAATTATTATTTTTCAAATACAAGACAACTCTTTAAAAAGTTGATACTTCATGTACCAGTAAATGTACCAGTAATTTTAATAACTGCAGCTAAAGCTAAAACAGGGATGCCAAAGGGGGGGGGGGTGCAGATTAAATCATCAAAACGTTTAGAGGTGTTTAAAAACTATTTTAGTGTCACTGAGGAATTTTTTTGGATGCGGTGGGGATTCGTAAAATTTTGGCGGAGGGTGTAGTTCTCTTTCGTTTTGGGGGGGGGGGCACACTAAAGCTAAATCTGCATATTTAGATCTGCAGTAAAAAAAGCTATCGGTCATCTCGATAAACCAGCGATTCTAGCAATTTACCCGTAGCAGCGCAGGGGTACCGAGGAGGGGTGGGGGGTGGAGGATTATGGCGCGAACTACACCATTGAAATTTTTAGAAAAAATCAAAGAGTTCCATTTCTTAACTTTCTCATCTTCGGGAATTTTGAAAAGCGAAACGTTTTCTTGGCCTGATCCGAAACCACTTTTGCACTCTGCCATAAAACAAGATGTAGCTTTTTTTCTCTTAATAATCGACTCTGATGTATCCATTAAAATATTTTAAAACTCTGTAATAATTTTTTTTTTACGAAATGCGGAAAAACCACATTAACGCATAACCGAATTATGACTAAATCCCGCATCAACTAATGTAAACTCCGTCAAAAGTAGCGTGCTCCCTAATCGCACTGCCCTCTAGCGGATTGCCGAAAGTTCGTCTTCAAGAATCGCGGGGAAAACAGCGGCGGTCTTCACACTATTCTTTCTAAGCACTATACCCAAATCCAGAAATTCGTCCAGATCCATGATCCTCAATGTCATGCCGTTTGGTTAAGTTTTTGTCACTCAATATCTGGCGTTAAAAATGGCGATTTATTGAAATCTGTCGAATGTTTCTTTTGTTTAAAAGGTATAAAATCTCGAGTTCCAGTTTATTGTCCAGCAGCGAAGGCCGGCGCTTTTCATTGAACATCAATTTCTGCGGGACCTTGGTAAAATGTTCACTTTTATTATCCAGGTTTCAGGGGATAAAATAACGTTTTCGGTCGTCAAGTTGTTTGTAAAATCTGTGTCGGACGATAAGAGAATTTTATACAGTAGACCCTCGTTTTACGCGGGTTTATTTTACGCGGTTTCGATTATACGCGGTTTAAGATTTGACATTTTACGCGGATGAGTTTCGGTTTTACGCAGATGCGGCAATGCAAATAGATAAAATTTTCCCCTCTTTCAAAATCCCAACTCCTAAAGATTGCAGATTACGCGTAATCAACTGCATTTTGGCGTACTAATAATCGAGCTTGGGCCACTAGAGACATTTTATGCGATTGGTTCCTGAGCTTTCCCAGAAGTAAAGTTATTAAACTCACACAGTTCAGAACTCACTGGAAGAAGAGCTTTTAGGAGTGACGAGGAGGCCAAAACCAACGAGGTTACCGACGTCGGTGACGCATAACCAAAAACGTTCACTTTAAAAATCTTGAGCCATTCCTAGACAATAGAAATGATCTTTCTGATTTGTTAGTGAAGGAAGGTTTTATCATGGAAATGACGCTAGTGATCATGGATGCGTTAATGTTCTGGAAAAAACTACAGAGAAAAATTCTTATTGATTGCCAAAAAACTATCATAGCCAGCTCCTCTTTATAAACAGAAAACGAAATTAATTACGTTTTCTTTATGCGTGTTGTGCATATAAAAGTCGATATAAGTACACATTAAACTTATTATACAATTAGATATCACTAGAATGAACTATTTTGTTATCTACGGAATCAAACCCCTATTTTAACACTATAGCCGGGGAGCTAAACGACAAAATCCAATGGAAAACTGCAAATTATGATAAGAAGATGCCACTTGGTAGGAATGTTGTTTATGACTATAAAATGAAATTAAGACCCAGAGGCACTTTCAAAAACCGTTTAAAACCAAGATGGCGGCGTTTTTCAAAATGGCTACCCATATTAGAGTTTTTTTAATATCTGTCGTACAAAAGAGGTTTTTGTATTGAATTATAGGTTTTTCACGTCACAGATTTCATTTTGTATGTTGAAAATAAGCTAAATGTTCATTTTGGTGCTTTTTTTTAAATATAATTTTATTACTTACAAAAGAGATTACGTGCTTTTCAAAGTACCAATGTAAAAATAGGAAAAATATTAAATGCAAATCTGTACAAAAGTATTAGTACTACGTCGTTAGTCAAACACTGCTTTATTCTTCGCATTAATTTTTGCATAATAGTGTGCAGGACAGACCAACACTTCTGCAACTACACTTGTTCTTGCCGATTTTGCAGGTGCACTTTTTGAGCTCAGTGCATGAATCAGGAATATCCGGTAACTCAGGCCATTTCAGCTGCCATCCAACCTTATTCACTTGGAGATGGTGCACATACAGCGCCGTGTCCAAGGGGAGGGTTTTAGGGGTTAAACCCCTCCCTTGGGGAAAAAATAAGCAAAATGAAGAAAATGTATATTTGACTTAAATTTACTTTAATGAGAAAGTTTGCGTTCAGCATTTTTATTTTATTTTAATTTTCTCTCTGAAGTTTTTTGCGATTTACAACTGCTAAAGCCTTACAAACTGATGTAATATTTCGGAAAAAGTATGGCGGACGAACCGCTGAATGATCTACCAATGCAAAGAAAGAATATTGCTTATTGTAAGGAGCTTATGGTGAATTTGGCATATGTTACATCTATGAAGATGCATTAGTGATTGTGCTTGGCTATGTAATTTGCATCTGCAAAGAGCTCTTTCTTGTTTTGTTTATTAAGCATTATTTCAGAACAAAACAACCTGATATACATTCTACATTATAAAAGAATTTGTGAAGAGTTTTTAATACTCATTGCAATATACTACATAGTAAACAGATTTAATTGAAAAGAAGCAAGCAAAGTTTGATTAAAGCGAATCTGTGAAACGAAGGAATACTTTGGTAACTTGTACAGCTAGAGGTATTCCTTCAAGAATACAGCAGTCCTTACATGTGAATAAACGCCATACTGGGATCGGCAATTTATCGTAAAACTAAAAGCTATAAGGGGGTTGAATTCTCCCCCCCCCCTTACGGTAAGATTAAAACCCATCCCTTTATGAAAATCTGGACACGGGCCTGTGCACATATATGTTTGTGAACTTGTCCCCAAATGTGTCCAGACTTGAAAGCGCTACGCAATACTTGTTGCTGGCAAACTTTCAAGTGGCCTGTTTTTTTTTTTGTCATAAACCATTTTTTCCTTGCATCATTTACAGTGTCGCTATTACTAGTGGAAAAGTACAGTAGTACTACAATTTACCTTTCAGAAATGTCAAAAAAAATTTCGCTCGGTATAGAACTTTGAGGTTGTGAAATAAATTAAAAAAAATGCCACAGTTTCTTCTTTAAATATCACCCTTGCCTCCCAAGTGGATTTTATGGACTTCTCAGTGAATCTAGGAATGCTGTCACAAAACCTATGAAGGCATGAAATCCTAGTAAAGCCTTTCTTTTCCTTTTCTTTTGAAATAGCTTCATATATGGTAAGCACTGTAATGGATTTGCGGTTGATTCCTGTTCCAAAAGCAATTCAAAGTTTATCTAGACTTAATGTTGACAAGGAAAAAAAGTAAGATATTGCTAAGACTAAAACATCTGTATCAACAATGCACATGACAATCTTCCTGTAACCGTTTTCTACCATGTTTTGAAGATGCAGTAGCCTGTTTCCTCTGGGCAAGGGCAAGTAACATCAATGAGGGAAGTTTTTGCAGTATTATTTCCTGTAATGTCGTCACCTATAGCCGTTAGAACCTGCACATTTTTTATGGTACTTACAGCTAAACGTACCTAACAGAGCAAAGAACCCTTCTTTGCTATTTGAATTTTTTAAAAATCCTGGCCAATTTTTAGGTAAAGTACCGTGTGAAAGCACTTGTCTTCTTATTCCTGGTCTCCACTTCTCTCTAGTTTGACCTTTAATCGTTGGTGTAACATATATGCCCCAAATAAAATCAATTCTGTGGAATTGGAAAGTCTCAATATCTTTACAAACGTAAAGTTTAAATATGTTTTCATAGTCATCAATAAATGTTTTAGAGGTTTGTGGCTTTAAATTACGCACGTCCGTTTTCAATCCATCTAAAAAAATATTTATGATGCAGAGATTGAACTATCATCAGAGCTACATCGATCATTTATTTCGGGAATTTAAGATAAGAAAATCTAATAAATTATTCTCAGCAATCAGTATTGATCAAGCACACCAACAAAATAATGCAATAGTAAAAGGAGATGGCGGTGCAATAGGATTGACACAGGATTCATCAGCACTTAGGCGTTGGATGGTTCCTAGACCACAAATAAGCCGATTAATAATAGAAGAGTTTAAGTGTGATATTAAGCTAAAACATGAAGAAAATAGTCGACTCCATCTTGAGCAGTACGGCTCATTTCAAATTAAATATTTTACTAAGGTTCGAGCTCTTTATAGCACTTTGAAAGGACTTGGAAATCCATTTTTGGAAAATGACCAGAACCTTATCGTAATCGATAGCAGGATTATTGTGCACAGTGATGTCAATTCCTTTTTATACATTTTGTTTTTCATCTTTTGCTGCCACTGAAAATCCCATGGCTTTTTTTTTTTTCCCTCCCCCCTACTCCACTTATAAGCCTCAACCGTCACCACTGCTGTTAGGTACGTTAGCTGTTAGTACCATAACAAATGAACAGGTTCTAACGACTTTCGATGAAGACATTAAAGGAAATAGTACTGCAAAAACTTCCCCCATTGATGTTACTTGCCCTGGCCCAGAAGAAACAAGCTCAAGAATGATAGTGCATCTTCAAGACATGGTAGAAAACTGTTTCAGGAATATTGTCGTGTGCATTGTTGATGCAGATGTGTTAGTTTTTGCAATATCTTACTTTTTTTCCTTGTCAACATAAAGTCTGGATAAACATTGGATTGCTTTTGTAACAGGAAACAACAGCAAATGCATTACAGTTCATGCCATATATGAAGCTATTGGAAAAGAAAAGGAAAAGAAAAGTTTTACCGGGATTTTATGCCTTCATAGGTTTTGTGACAGCAGTCCTAGCTTTACTGGGAAGATCAAAAAATCAACTTGGAAGGTATGGATTATATCTTTAAAGAAGCATTTGTGGCGTTTTTATTTATTTCGCAACCTGAAAGGTACGTAGTAGTACTACTGTACTGTTCCACTAGTAATAGCGTAATTGTAAATGAAGCAAGGAAAGAGTTGAATATGACAAAAAATCGGCCACTTGAAAGTTTGCCACCAACAAAGTATTGCGTAGTGCTTTCCAGGCTGAACACATTTTGGGACAAGCTCACAAACATATTATACGTGCACCATCTCTAAGTGAATAGGGTTGGATGGCAGCTGAAATGGTCAGAGTTACTGGCAATTTCTGATTCGTGCACTGAGTTCATTAAGTGCACCTACAAAATCTGCAAAAACAAGTGTAGCTACAGAAGTGCTGATGTGTCCTGCACAATACTATGTAAAAATTAATGCAAAGAATGAAGCAGTGTTTGACTAACGACATAGTACTAATATTTTGGTACATATTTGCATTTAAAATTTTTCCTATTTTTATATTGGTACTTTGAAAAGCACGTAATCTCTTTTGTTAAGTAATAAAATTATACTTCAAAAAAAGAACCAAAATGAAGATTTAGCTTATTTTCAACATAAAAAATGAAATCTGTGACCTGAAAAACCTATAATTCGATACAAAAACCTCTTTTGTACGACATATATTAAAAAAACTCGAATATGGGTAGCCAGTTTGAAAAACGCCGCCATCTTGGATTTAAACGGTTTTTGAAAATGCCTCTGGGTCTTAATTTCATTTTATAGTCATAAACAACATTCCTACCAAGTGGTATCTTTTTATCATAATTTGCAGTTTTCCATCGGTTAGCTCCCCAGCTACTAGTATTAGATCTCAATTTACGCGGTTTCGATTTACGCGGCATTTCCGTGGAACGTAACCCCCGCGTAAAACGAGGGTCTTCTGATGTTATTTATGCCAAACAATGATGATTGACTCTTTTATTGGCTTTGCTTTATAAAAAGAAAGGAAAAAAAAACTGCAATTTTTACATTTCTTTCCCTTTTTCCATGAATGACATGGCATATTTTATCTCTTCTCAATTTTAGATTAACTGTTGTTTAATGTAACAGTATATTTTCAATGCACGCAACTCTTTTTCCTTTTTTTGCTTTCCTGTACAAAGATAATATTGTAATCGCTAAAAGTTTTTCTCTCAAATTTCAATTTGAATTTTCATTTTAATCACTCTTGAAATGATTTTATGTAATTTTCTCAGAACATATGTAATTGAACCCACATGTTTTTTTTTTTTTTTTTTAATTTTATTTATTTATTTTTTTTTTTTTTTAACACACCAAATTACTTGCATTTACATTATGTTTCTAGAATCCGGGTGGGGGAAGGGCAATCAATCCCTGCCCCGTAATTGCCTTAATGACTTTTACTTTGTAAACTCCAAAACGAACTTTTTTTTTTTTTTCAATATTGCATTTTTATTCAGAAAAGTTATAGCAAATGTCAAAATTAAAATTTCTTAAGCAAAGTATTTGGATTTGAAAATTGAACAAGTAACAAGTGGACGAACAAAGCGCCCATAGTCCCCTCCGATAGTTATCGCTGGACGCACATATTCACCCAAACACTCGAAGAAAAGTTTACTTCGCTTATACTCGGGGCAAAGCTAACCTGACAGCGTCGTAAAGCTGTGGCTTGACTCTGCGCAGCCTTCACAATGCTGCCAGGTTAGGCTTGCTCCGAGAATAGCATTATTAGTTATTGAACAGGTAAAACAGTGAAAGAGAAGTGATTAGTTATCTTTGTGTTTTCAAGTGTACTTATATTGATTGAATATTGTTAAGCGTTCGTAGAAACTTCAAACTTTCTTTGAATGACGACACAGTTCTTGAGAAAAGCACATGAAATTTATTTACAGCTATGTACAGGAAACGTAATTACAACTGTTAAATCAATCAGCAGCGATTAATTAAATATCAATTAACACCGTAAACTCAACGATGGCACACGTTTTACATCCGAATACGCAAAAACACAGCTTAAAGGCTTCACAAAACAGAGCTAATTCAATTCTCTCCTGCGCACAGCTGATACGATTCACAAGCAAAAACTAACTCTCTTTCAAATTCCACACGGCTTTATACTCAGCAAACAAATATCCTGAAAATCCTAGTGCGTTCTACCAGTTTCTCATATTTTATTTTTATTCCATTCACAAATCTTATAGTCAGAAATGGAGGGACTATATACTTCATTCGAATGTAAGGGGGTTGTACACTCATTGCAAGAATCTATTTTCAGTTTACGTTAATAAGACAATTTTAGATGAAAGATAATGGAATGAACGCCAAATTTAGCCAGATTACAACAAATCAATCATAAAAGTAATTACTATTTACAGAATTTGTAACAATATAAAATTGCAATGTACCTAAAACCACGCTTAGTTTTTCTTTTCCCAATTCTGTCATGACTCCAAAAATATGATTAATTAGTCAGAACTGTTTGAGCGAATCATAATAACTTAATTTAAAAATGAAATGACACTTGTTGTGGAACAAAGAACAGAAACGCTTTTGCAACTATATGCACCAATTTCCAAATGAAATCTGCAACAAATAAGGTCGTGATAATCCTCATATATATATATATATATATATATATATATATATATATATATATATATATATATATATATATATATATATATATATATATATATAATAGCCAATGATCGAGTAACGCTCCTGACGTCGTTTTAAAGATGTCAAGTTCATGCAGCATGTTGACCAAAACAAATGAAAAGCAAATCTATATAAGAGTTTAACATGTAACCTTTTTTTAATCATCATACGTATTCTGTATCTTATATTTAAAACTTTTCAAGAAACAAAAAATATGTACACTATTCCAATAATCTGAAAAAACACTTATTTTCGAGAATCGTAATTTTCGCGAAAATGAAGGTTTCAGTGATTTCATGCGCGGTAAATTTCGCGAATTTTACATCAACAGAACCGAAAGTAGACTATATATAAAGTACTATCATATAATTACTTATTAAATACATTTATTGAGTGATAAAATAATTTGTCACCATTTTTCGTCGCTGGAAGGTAGCTAGAAAGGTAAATACAAAAATTTTATTCAGAAATTTCCGTTCACCTCGAATACAAACTAAAGTCTTAAAACTTAACCAAATGTCAATTTTATTTCTCCCTAACAAATACCGAAGATTTAGTTCAAATAGTCGCAACAGATCTGGGGAAAATATCACATGAAATATGATATTAAAATTCCAAGGGTAGAAAATACGCTTCGAGCTCTGAAATCCATTTGTTGGAAAAACTCTTACGCTAACGACTAAGCACAGAGAGACGAATATTTTCCCTTTGAAATCCAACACTTTTATTCCTTTGCATAACTTTTTATTCAAAAATCCAAATACATATTTGCATTAAAGGGAAAATTCCTTTTAGAGATCTTGAAAAACATTTTTATACCACTCCAAATGCATCATTCATTGACTATCGGTGCAAAGCATAAATAGAATGCTGCTAAAAGATATTTCGCGTTCTTAAGAAAACAGTTTTCGATCTCTGTATTTTTAAGGAACATAGGTAGATATACAAACATTGGATCGTGAAATAAAAGTCAGCCTACAATGAAAAAAATGTAAACAATGCATTACGGATGAGTTTTAGAAAAATTTTGCAGTCAGTTACTCGTGCCACATGATAATTTGATAATATGTTTTGGTAATGTTTAAAATGCAGGGAAAGGCTTCATTGTGACAAGGCTGAACTGGATCTGGTAACTGTTTTACTGATAACTGTCATTTCAGGAGAATGAAGAAACGAAAAAATGTTCAACAATGAACGCTATCTACTGGAGTTAATGGTTCATCCACTGGAGTTAGCGTTAAAATTTCAACCATCAAAATATCACTAAACAGACAATGGCTTCGTTCAAATGTCGAAACAAGTTTCTCCCGTCATACCATAACGAGCGATTTTCTCGTTACATATATTTAAAGTTTTGTAGATAGTCTTAACAAATGATTAAAATACTATTCCTGGAGTAAATTAATAATTTTGGAAGTTGATGTTTGATTGATTTGAGAAAGTTTTCTAATTTATACTTTTGTGACATAAATTTATCTGTCACTGTGTCACACTATTTTACTAACGTGAATACTATCACGTGTATTGAGTTACTTATTTGATTGCAACCAAATTTGCCAAATGATATGGATCTCTAACACGTCACGTTTCTTTATTATAGCCTCTATAACATTTTCATGCACCCTCGCTTATAATGTCACAAAAATAATTTGATTCTATTTTTATTTCAATAATTAGAAGTGTAAAACAGCCTATTAGTATGTACTAAGAAAAACATCATCTGCAACAGTTACTCTTTAATATAATATTTTATTTCAGTTAGAATTTCTGTAAGTTTCTGAAGTTGCAACACTTAATTTTTTAACTTACCTCTTACTCCGCAAGAAAATGATTCTTCCCTTCCACCCTTACATATAAAACTCGGTTTGACGAAAATGTTTTTCAAACCTATGGATAAAAATGGCAAAGGATTTTTGTATTTGTAAAGTATTTTTCTCGAATTGAATGAAGCTAAATTAAAAGAAGGCATTTGTGTGGGCCCAAAAAAGAAAATGCTTATGAAGAACAATGACGGCGATGCAAATCTCACCCAAAAAGAACTGTTGGCTTAGTTGTCTGTAAAGGAGGTAGCTCAATCAAAATAACATTAAAAATGCCAAATTTTTAGTTAAAAACTTGTTGCAAAAATTTTAAACAATGGGGTGCAGAATGTCATTGAAGATACATGTATTGCACGCTTACTTTGATTTTTACTTCCTTTTACAAAAGAGGTAGTATTGTATTCTAGAAAAAAAATTCACCCAAAAATCGACTTTAATTTCCATTTTACTCACCCCCGAATGAATGATGAGGGTTTTTTTTTTTTTTTTTTTTTCCGACTCGACCACTTGTGGATAAGTGCCTAAGAACGTATAGACACGCGAAATATCCATTTTGACGATTCCCGAGTTTATTACAACGACTTTTCTCGTGACGTCTGTATGCTACGTATGTGCGGATGTGCGTATGTATGTCGAATAACTCAAGAACGGTATGTTCTAGAAAGTTGAAATTTGGTACGCAGACTCCTATTGGGGTCTAGTTGTGCAGCTCCCCTTTTGGTTGCATTCTGATGTTTCTAAAGGGGTCTTTTCCTCCATTTTGGGGGAAAATCATTGTTAATTTCGGTGTAAACTCAAGTGGTGTTATGATTTGGCGGACACTTGGCAATATATATCGCCAGTCTTTTGGTCGCCAAGTTTTGTCGCTAACTTGGCGACAAATTTGGCGATTTTTTTTTTTTAAATCTGATTTCAATTTGGCCACTGTTGGTGATATTTAGAAAGTAAACTATTGAATAACATTAAAATAATTAGTAATGGGGAAATGACATTAAACTGGGGTAAAAGGAAGTCATGTGATGCACATATCAGCTCGTTTCTCTGCTAATCCTTGCAATGGTGAGTTCTGTCAAAGATGAATAATTTCATCAAGATACAAGATATTAAACGTATAGAAGAACGTTACCATGGGAAATGGAATGCAAAACTGTTGGGAGATTGCTATTGATTTCTAATTCAAGAGGATTTTTATTCACAAGTGGAGAGTTAATTTTTCGTCATATCTATTAAATCATGTGACTTATTTTTCAACTGAATGATAAACCTGTGCTGTTTCTCTTCACAATGTATGTATAAGTGCATATTATTACTTTATTTGCATTAAGTTTCAAGTGGATGAACATATTTCGATTAGATTTAAAATTCTCAGTTTTTAGCCATTTATGGAAATTTAAATTCGACATAACTTTAAAATGGTACTTGTTAAATAATTTAGTTTGTATATTTATGTTTAGCAGGTCCAATTTGACGCAAATCAGCTTTTTTTTTTTTCAATGTTATAGAAAAAAAAAGTAATATTTTGTCACACAGTGTATTTAGAACTTTTTATCTTTTCATTTTTGGAATCATTTTTGTGAAAAGGCCCAAGAAATTCTATAACATTTCTTCTTATTATTTTTTGCTTAGTACTTTTAGTCTAACTCTAATAGAATCACATTTACACCAAATGGCTCATGCTTAAATGTGAACTGATTCTTTCGTATTTGAAGACATATCAAAAGAACTTTAGTTTAAACATCCATTATCGCCTTGAAACCACAAAAGTATTTAATTCCTTCTCCCATAAAGATTTCTTCCCGTTGTGAAAAAATCTTAATTTAAGATATTAAAGAAGGGAATAAAACCGTAAATGAGCTGTTAAGCGCCATTTTTAGAAAAAAATTCTAGATACTGAAGAATATTTTCGTTGTCGTCACACATTATTTCTCTTGACATCTCTTAATATGTAAAAAGATTTAAATCTTGACTGCATTGAAAACTTTTAGAGAAATTAAAAGACATTCTTTGAAGTTTTTCAAAATAGTAGGTTTCAGTTAGAGAAGTTTTGTCGAGAAACGAGGAAAGAAAATGGTTTTGTAATATTTCTTTTTTTCCCCCTCCGCTTCAATAAATTTTCCTTTTACCCCTTTACATTTAATCATTCATTTTATATTTTAATTAATACTTTTCTCGCGAAAGAGAAGTTGGAATCGCAGAATCTTCAGTCATAAAATTACTGTAGTACTTTTTAAATGAGAAAAAAACCTTCATTTCAGTTCATTTCTCACTTATTTCCAACTCCAATCAAATTAGTATGCACTACGGGAAATGTGTTTTATTCTTTTCAGGGTGTTCCGTTTTAACCTGCAGGACCTTTATTTTCGCAACCGTTAGTTCTAGATGTATACTTCCAATTGCAAAACCGTTCAAAATCAGATACAGTGTTAAGAATTTGAAAGTTAGAAGCAAAAATAAAAATGATTCAAAAAATACCAAATTTAACTTTTCATACGGGCCCCAACCCCTAACTTATATTTAGGGAAATAATCTCCATTGAAAAATAATTCCAACACAAAAAGTTTGAAATTAGTACGACCAATATTCACAGAGATATGAAACGCAGCGGTTTATGACTTACACCACTTTTCACACGCCGTCAATAACACCTTTTGGAGGAAAATATAGCGGTAATAAGTGTTTAAAATTGTATGTGTGCGTATAGTGCAGTAGAAATAGGCCAAAAAACACCTTGGGGTCAAACAAATTGCAACAGAAATTATTCTTGTGGTAAATGGTAGGTAATACACCCCTAATGAACATACTAAAAATATGCATCCGTACTGGTGGGACAAATGCGCTTTTTGGCCGCCATCTTGAATTATTCATAAAAAAATTTTTAAAAAAAATGTGTGATATCAAATGGAAGGAAATTTAACACTGAAAAGAGAGGAAAAAATATGGGATACTTAAAGTGAGGTGAAGATGCTAAAAACATACATCTATATTGTAGTGAAAAATGTTTTTTTTTTTTTTTTGGCCGCCATCTTGGAAAAATATGTTTTTTTTTTAATTGTGTGTGGTATCAAATAAAAGGAAATTTTATGTTGAAAAGGAGTAGAAAATAGGATATTTAAAGTAAAGTGGGCAGAATAAAAATTTACATTCGCAGTGAATCGAGAAATGCGTTTTATTGGTCGCCATCTGAAAAATCATGGAAAATTTTCAAAAATAAAAAACATCATGTGTGGTATCAAATGAAAGAAAATGATTTTGTTTTAGATTGAAAAGAAAGGAAAGAATGAAATTGGAGCCAAAACACTGAAGTCTCTTGATGTGTTAAAATCGTTATTTATTAATCAAAGCGGTATAAGAACTGTTGATAACTTCGCGTCCGAGGACATCTTTCAAAAAGGTTGAATAAATACATTAAAAAAACAATAAAGAAATAAGTAGGTAGAAAGAAGAAAATATTGAATTTAAAGGAGTTTTATGAAATAAAATATTTACATTATCAAAATAAAATTTTGTCTTTATCTTCAACCAAATTCAAAATGTTTGCTATGTGTGTGCAGTTAGTTATTCCCACAACAGTTTTTACAAATTACCGAGTATGAAAGTCCAAATCGACGGCATATACATTTTTTAGTGTTTCATGGTTCTTCTAGTGTATTTTGGCAAGTAAGAGTTGATCTAGCGCTGGGCTCAAGTCTGGATATTGACTGAAATTTTCCATCTACCAACTGCCATCCCGAAAGTTTGGATACCCGAGTTTTTAATTCAAGGTTTTTCTAAATACAGCCCTGCAAATGTACTCTATAATATAGATGACATTTCGATGCATTTTGCGTTGGGGACAAACGAGCTGTGTCAAATTCTTTGTTAGCTGAAGTATTTTTCCTACGGTATTGCTAATAGTGAAGCGCTTAAGTGGCCTGTGTGGATGTTACCTACATATAGTGACACAATACTCTTACAACCGATTTCAACCAAATATTCCAAAATAACATCTTTCGATGATTCGAAATGGCCTGATCAACAGTCTTAAGAGTCAAATTTTAAGAACAAAGGATACTCGTGATAATTAGATATTATTATTCAGTTATATTAATAGTTGGTTAATTTGGATACTGATGTTGGATTAAGTTTTTATAAATATAACTAGAGGACCTGACAGACGTTGTTCTGTTCAAACTTTGTAAATTGAAAAGTTAAAAAATTTCAATAAACTATCAAGGGTTTGAACTGTTTTGTTGAAAAAAAAAAGGTAAAAAGAAAATGTTTTAAGTTGCAACGTGTCAGAATGCGTATATTTATTACAACTTGATTTATCTAATGCCCACTGAGCAGTTGTTTTATTAACTATTTTTTCTCCCGTACTTGATGGTTTGTTCCTTCAGCCATACACAAAGGATAAAAAGCGTCCTCAGACATTAAGTGTAAAAAACTAACTACCCATCTAGAACGAACGGGAAATTACAACGTCCCCCATATGAAAAAGAATAAAACAATCGAAAGGATATCGTTTAAAAAAATGATAAAGGTAAAAACAGTTCTCTGAATAAGCAAAAATCACACATCTCCCCCCCTCCCTATGTAATATAAACATTCTTCAACTAAAATGACTAAACACTCTTTAAAAGCGAAAAACAATTCTTTGCAATTTGAAATATTTCGCCAAATAAACAAAAATACAACAAATTACATTAACAGTAGCATTAAAATTTAAGCAAATGAACACGCTCGATTGTTTAAAGCCTAAGTCGCCAAGCCACTACGTTACTGTAATCCAGCCGATCAGTGAGCGAAGCTAACTCCGACCGATTAGTGATCCGATCTTTTGAAAGAAAACTTTTAAACTTCATATATTGCTTAATTTGTGTTTTCCACCAAAGATAAAGATCTTCCACTGCACTGATCTTTTGTGTGCAGAACTACCCTTTTGTAATTTATCTGGACGAAAATAAAATTTGTTTCGTGTTTTAATACCATCATCTTTTCCTTTAATAATGTACTGATTAGTTTTATAATCCTTAAAGTATTCTTGACATTGGTGCCAAAACTCGGATGGATTTGAGCCGAGATTTCTTCCAGTACTTTACTTTAAAATATATCACTCGACCTAAAATCGTTGTTTTCACGAAATGAAGGCTTCATTCTCTACGTTTTATCTATTCTCAATTGACGTATCACAGTAGGAAATTTCATTACAAAAAGCAGAGCTGGGTTTCTTATTGTCCTTTGGCAACGGGTTAAATATTTATGTCAGTTCTCGCTCAACAATAGGTTAAAATAGTATTAATCATTTGGGAGATATAACCATCCAATGTTTTAATTAATTAATTAACAAAAACGTTTCCGATTCGATCCATCGCGCTTTGAAACCATGCTTGCCACAACCTAATTACATACAAAAAATTGGATCAAAATCGGTCCAGCCGTTTAAAAGCCTTATGGTGACAAACGTCCGCACAGAAGATTTTTATATATTAAGATAGTTGAAATATTATTACTGTATATTCCTTATGGTATTTTCAGAGAACATAACAAGGCTTTCCCACCAATAGATTTCTGAATGGCTTGAATGTCACAAACTTTATCAGATTATGTGGCAAACTGTTATAAAATATTTATCTGGTGAGTCTCTACAGACACAGAAACAGGGGACCCTTGGCGTTGATATATTAAAACTATTTTTCCTGGGCAATTTTTACAGCTTTTTTCATTATCATCGTGTCTGCGTCACCTTCCGCTTGAATCACAGAATGACATCTTCATTAAAAACAACTCGCCAGACGTTGTTTGTTTACAGAATTAGAAAGAAAATTGTTTTTTGGAAGAATAAATTATAGGTGAATTTTCATCAAATGCTTTTATATTTGTTTTCTTACACCCATTGAATACTATGGTCTTTTTTCCAAATCTTTTGCTTTCATATGCTTCGTGTTGACTTTCACATCGCCAAATATTTTAGACATGGATCAGGGTAACTGATGAACCAATGCGCCAGCATCAAGAAAGTAGGAAGTACTCTCATGCAGATAGTTTTTTCATTCAAGGTATCTAACGATTTTGCCAATGAAGATTTATCTGTTTTTCTCATTTGCTGAGCACTATGGCCAAATAGTGAAGTTGTCAAAGTGGATAATGCGTAGTTTAAAAATTCACAAGCATCTTGACGTTATTGTCTAAGGATATACATGCTAGCATCCTCTGTGTTAAAAAGCGGTAATTTCGTAGTGAGTCTTACCAGCAATGATAATTCTTTTTCAGTACTCGCGTTACTCATCGTTACTGCTTATATAACTGCAATAAAGGCTTTGCCGGTAATTTTATCTTGGATATTTCTTCTAATGGCATCAGAATTTTCTGCAGTAACTTTGTTTTTACTATCCATCATTTCGTTGAAAATGTTCCACAAACCACTTGAAAGAATAGCAAATTGAATAATTGCATTAGCACTTTCGGTGCTGACACAAGTTCATGTAAGCATAATTATTTTACCATTTTCTACCTATTTCCTCTTTAAAAAAAAAAAAAACACTTCGCTTCAAAAATCTGATTTTTCCTTTTTCAGCGTGAAATTTACTTTTATTTGACGACACCCATGATTTTTTTTTTATTTATTTATTTATTTTTTTTGAATTTTGGAAATGTTTCATGATTTTTTAAGATGACTGCCGAAAAAAAAACTACTTTTTCGCGGTAGCACGGGTGTATATTTTTACCATGTTCACTTCACTTTAAAAATCTCATGCTATATTCCTTTTCAGTTTGAAATTTCCTTTCATTTGATACCACACATGATTTTTTTTTTTAATTTTTTTCATGACTTTTCAAGATGGCGGCTAAAAAATACCTTTTTTAGCCGCAATAGAAAGGGAGAATAGTTTTAGTATGATCACTTCTCTTTTAATATCTCATATTTTGTTCCTTTTTAGCTGAAAAATATCTATCATTTGATTCCACATATGATTTTTTTTTTTTAATTTAAAAATTTTTCTGTGATTTTTCAAAATGACGACCAAAAAACATATTTGTCCCAACAGTACGGATGTTTATTTTTAGTGTGTTTATTAGGAGCATGTTACCTTCCATTTCCCACAAGAATAATTTCTGTTGCAATTTCTTTGACCCCAAACGCCATTTCTACTGGACTAATAGAGTGTGGTTTTTCAAATTGTTCGAGGTTTTGTAGTATGTTTTTGCGTATCACAGCATAACATTTGCTTTTATTTTTGAGTAGCAGTAAAAAATATAAATACTTGGTTTTTCTTACTTTGACGACCTGCCATTCTTCTGAATGGACGATAAGTTTCAATCTCATCTTCTGTATGGTCCCTTAAAACTTTAAACTGGAATATCTCCTTGAGTTTTGGTTGCACAAATGTCAAGTTTTTTGTGTCAGTAATAGTTTTCAATGGAGATTATTTCTCTAAATATTAGTTAAGGGACCTAGGGCCCGTATAAGAAGTTAAATTTTGTATTTTTTGACTCATTTTTATTTTTGCTTCAAACTTTCAATATCTTAACACTGCATTTGATTTTGAATATTTTTGTAATTGGAAGTATACATCTAGGTCTAACGGTTGCGAAAATAAAGGTCTTGCAGGTTAAAACGGAACACCCTGCATATTTGGTTGCAATTTCAAAGTGTAATAAGTGGATAATAAATGAATTATGTAGTCAAGATAGATTTAAAGATTTTCGATGAACTATTTTTGAATTTCGTGTACTATTCTGAGATAAGAATATAAATAATTTTAAAAATATGCAAAAAGAGTGTTAAAATGAAGTGTTTGAATAGTGTTAGAACAATCATTTTAATTTTCAGAAATATTTTTGAAAGATGACCATTTTTTCCTATTTTTTGTAAAAATTCAATCGTTGGTAGAGGCCTTAAGAGGTTGTTCAAACTTGATAACATTTTACACTTGTATTTTATTTACAGATATGCAACTTTTGGTGGGTATTCGAAATCAAGATTCCAATTTTCGTATTTTTCGGCTCGCCCTAATAGACGTGTGCGGAACTAGTTGCGCACGAACTCGTCCGCATTTGTATCGTCATCATCATCAATCCGTTGTCCTCCTAGGTCTTGTTTGAGTCGTCTAAACAAATGGTAATCGCAGAGCAATAAATCTGGACTGTAAAAGGAGGGATTTTCTAGAGATGTCCGACGATGAAATTGCTCCAGTTTTCCCCGCGTTAAAGCGGCAGTATGAGGCCTTCCATTTTCATTGAGAAGAAGGACGTTTATCACTGGTCAGCGTCGCTTATTGCGATACGTAACTTGTGTTTCGTCCAAAAGGCGATAGTAATAGCCTGCATTAGTTGTCCATCTTCAATAATGTCAGGAATGACTCCTTTTTGTTGTCTGCAGTGATGTTTTTACGCGGTCTCCTTTCATCCGGTTTGTTATCTAAGGCCTGCTACTATTGTTTCAATGGGAAAGTGTTTCTTCCACAAACTGTTCTTGAAGCTGTCTCAAAATTTCAAAAGGTTTGGTGCCATCTTTTGCTAAAAATTAAATGATGCGTTGCGCGACAGACGTGTGCTCTTCTTGATCACTCACGGCGTACCCCAATGTGCATGAGAGCACAAAAACCCTTCTTCAGACATCCCTACTAACAATAACATACTGCCGAAGCATCATCTCAGATTTATTACGGTTTGTATTTGATCTACCTACCTAGAACACTAAATGATTGCTTGTTAATTTTCCTTCACCAATAGATCTTTTCTCTTTTATCAATTAGGTCATTAAAAGAAGAATAGTGTTGCCACCAAATACGAATGGCCCCCAAACTCTGAAGGTCACGCTCACCAAGAGCAAGAAAAAAGATGGTAAGAATTCACATTCATCAATGTGTGTGTGTGGATGTTTATTTTTTCAATCTTACAATTTATCGAGCGTTCTAAACAGCAAAAACTGATAACTTTATTAATCATAACTATTTAATTAATACATTTTAAATATGATATCAGGCTATCGCTTCTTCCCAAATGCACATAAATTAAGATTCGTCTGTGGAGAATATTTTTCGCCGTTCATAAGTCTTCCGTTAATTAGTAATAGCCTGACTTTATAAACAGAGTGTAATTTATAACCAGGAGGTGATGTATTATCATCCACTAAGTAATTATTCATCGCACGAAGGCTTTAGAAGAAAATGTTTCAAAGAAACGAAAATTACTTTTGCTAATGTTAAAGTAATTATCAGAATTTTAAAAGGCAATAATTTTAAAAACTTTACATACGCTTTTCTGTAGTATAAAAATCGCACGAAAAAATTCGATTCGGCTAACTATTATGGATTGTATAGGGTTTTACTTCCGTAACGTGTTTTAATAAGCGAGTGGTCGGTGGTTGCTTTGTGTAGAGATATAAGCCTGTGACCCTGTGAGCGTTTCTTGAGTCTAATAAGTAGCTTGGTGTATCAAAAATATGTGGCTAATAACATGGCTGCAACCAGAGAAGGGTTAGGGTTTATGGTTCTACCTCCTCCCCTTTAGAACCCTTGGTCTTAAGACATGCTTGAAATTAGTTCGATAGTAAAAATGTAACCTGTAACTGATAAAAAGTGTAAAATGTTCGGCTGTAGGGAAAAAAAAGTTACCAGACAGAGAGAGAGATAATTCCTCAGAATTCAATAGAAAAATTCAGTTTAAATATGGCTTCTGGAAGTTTCTTATTCTGAAAAGGTTAGTAGCTAGTTTTTTTTAAACCGTACAGGATTTATCGACACTAGAATTAACTAATCACAATTATTAAAGATACTTAAATATTTATGTTTATTTATACAAGTGTGTGTATCGTTGGTTGAGGGATTGACCCCTTCCCCCAAAACCCTTGGTTTTAAACCAGTGTCGGATTTATTAGGGGAATAGTGGGGGCGACCGCCCCCTCCATGACCGTCATTTTCTAAAACCAATAATATAGAATTGAAGGAATCACATGCTATCGCTACTAATTTCAATCAAGTACATTCCACAAATTTGCTTTAAATTAAGTTTAGACAGTTAATGTAGTCGAGGATGGACAGCTTTACTTACTTTTTCATTTGAACCTAAGCTCGCCCCTCCCCCCTTTTTTGAACTTTAATAATTTTTATGTTTCTATATGTGTCTTCCAACCTTTTTCTTCCATGGACTACACTATACTGGTATGATAATACACTTTGCTATGACTTAGAACAGTGGTTTCCTACCCTGGAGGTGATAGCCCCCAAAGGGGAGATTTAACACTTCAAGGCAGGGTTGGCAAAAACCCGGGTTTTTTTAAAAAAGCCCATGGACCCAGGGTTTTTTGGGTTTTTTTAAATAAAACCCAAAAAAACCCAACTAAAGCTGGGTTTTTTAAAAGAAATGAGGGTTTTTTTTTGTCTTTTTTTAGGGAAAATGTGGAGTATTTTAACATTTGTAGCATAAGTATATGGACAAAGTGCAAAAATTGTCTTGGGGTAAAAAATCTGGAAAACTAGTTAAAATTCAGAGTTTTTTGAAAAAAAGTAAAAGACGACAAAACCCAAGAATGGTGAAGTTTCAGATTTTTTAGTTTCCATGATTACCAACAGTTAAGTCAAAGTTACTTCTCGCGTGATAAAATCTATTGTTCGTTTTTAATTACTATGATTTTTTTTTTTTTTTGCATTTTACTTTATTCTATTTCATTTTGTTATGCAAAACTACTGTAGAATCTCAAGTAGTTTAAAAATCCCTTTTTAGTGAATTCCAGCTTAATCAAGACATTTCTTTGAACTTTATGTTGCCTATTTTTCTATTTCTGTGTACAGAGTAAAAAATATTAAACTTTTTCGTAAGATTATGAAACTACTGTACATCCTATTCTGTTTTCTGTCCGACCGTTTGAGAAACCTGTTGATTTCTAAAAAATATACCTTGTTTATTTGAGATTTGTGACGTGTTGGTTTGCAAAAAATAATTCATGAAAGCCTTTTAGTTAGAGTAGTTTCCTCTGTACAATCTACAAATATTGAGAAAATCAGACAGGACAGGACTAAGTCAAGATAATGTGAGTTATTTATTATTAGAATTTTTAGTTTTATATTATTATTAGAAAAAAGTTTAATATATTTATTTAAAATCTTTGAAGTATTTTTTTAATGCCGTCATGAGTTAAGAAATACTATTAAAGTTCAAAATTCATTTTTTATGTACATTGCTTGTGGTAAAGAACAACTAAAAAATAAGTTTAAATTGTGAAAGTATTTAAATTAATACATATTTTTAAAAAAATCTCAGAAAATTTAAAAAACCCAAAAGTGGGTAAAATAAAGGGTTTTTTTAAATGGGTTTTTTCAAAAAAAAACCCATTGGATCCAAACCAATTGGGTCCAATCCGGCCAACCCTGCTTCAAGGGGGCGATAAGTTCGTGAAGGGCGATAGGGGCGATTAGCATTTAAAATACAGGATAAAAGGGAGGCAATTGATTCCCTGCCCCCCCCCCCTCCATGACAGGTTTGAAGGGAGGAATATGGCTTTTACGGTTTTCACAACCGCCACCCCCTTGAATAGACTGTAAATTCACCCCTGTTTTAAACCATTTGGTCAATCACAGTATACTAGTACATGTACATGTAAAATCTGTAATGATCAATCTCCTCTCCCTTCTTCGATAGAAAATTCTAGCTAATTTTAAGTGGAAAATTCTAAAGGAAATTCTTATGAAAATTCTAAGTGGTTAGCTTTGTCTCACCTGCTGGTATTGTATCAAAAACCAATTTTTCTGCCTGTTATATTTCTGTGGAAACAGTATAATGAAGCAACTTTTTGGAACTGTAGAAAGAACATAATGTTCTCCCATGGTTTGGGGTCAAAATGTCGCCACCGAAATGTCGCGGGACAAAATGTCGCGGCCAAAATGTCGCCGGTCCAAAATGTCGCTTGTCCAAAATGTCGCCAAGCCAAAATGTCGCTTGTCCAAAATGTCGCCGATCCAAAATGTCGCCAGGCCAAAATGTCGCCTGTCCAAAATGTCGCCTGTCCAAAATGTCGCCGGGCCAAAATGTCGCCGATCCAAAATGTCGCCGGCCCAAAATGTCGCCGGGCCGAAATGTCGCCTGTCCAAAATGTCGCCGGGCCAAAATGTCGCCGGGCCAAAATGTCGTAGAACCAAAATTCGCTCATTCAGTTGGTAAGAAAAATGCAAATGTACAAAAATGCTGTTTAACACCAAATTTGCAGAATAAATGATTACTGCCTTTAATGAATGTCTTCGTTAAAAATGGGACTGAACTAACTGAGTTTCTTGATGAATTCTAAAAAGATTATTCCGTTTTGATTCGCAACTCTCGGCTGTTTTTCAGCAAACAAATAGAATACAAGCGTTACGTTATCTTATTTCTTGTGACTCGCTATCTACCAACTGTAAAACGTTCTGACGGCGTTCAGTTCTGACGTTCGATAAATTTTTTAAAACTTTTCTTCAAGAATAGTGTGCGTTTGTATGTGACCGATTTTTTGGGGCCATTCTACGTCAAAACCTGTGGTAAGAATTCGAACGATACCCGCAAGTACCCATATATGATTTAGGGCTGCGTGTTTTTTTTTGCGTCAATTCGTTCAAGATAGTGGAGTAACTGAACGTTTTCATCGATATGCGTAACTGTCATTGCTCAAAAAATGATGAACGGAATCAAATAAAATGTTAGGAAGCAGCAGGGGGACAGATTTTGGGGCCAATAACACCAGAGGGTGGAGCAATCGAATGTTTTTTTTTCCTTTCTTTTTTTTTTTATCTGTGACTGATATATCTCAAAAAGTAATACAGTAGACCCTCGTTTTCAGCAGGTTTATTTTACGCGGTTTCGATTATACGCGGTTGAAGATTTGACACCTTTATTTTATTTACGCAGATGAGTTTCGGTTTTACGCTGATGCGGCAATGCAAACAGGTAACATTTTCCTCTCTTTCAAAACCCAAGCTCCTATAGATTGCAGATTACTCGTAACTAACTGCATTTTGGCGTGCTAATAATCGAACTTGGGTCCTTGGAGACATTTCATGCGATTGGTTCCAGAGCTTTTTCCATTATAGAAGTAAAGTGATTAAACTCACACAGTTCAGAACTCACTGGAAGAAAAGCTTTTAGGAGTGACAAAGGAGGTCAAAATCAACGAGGATACCGACTCCGGTGACACACAACCAAAAACGCTCACATTGAAAATTTTGAACCATTCGTAGACAATAGAAATAATCTTTTTTCTGATTTGTTAGTAAAGGAAGATTTTATCAAGGAAATGACGCAAGTGGTCATGGATGCGTTAATGCTCAGCAAAGAATTAGAGGAAAAATTCTTAATGACTACCAAAAGACTATCATAGCCAGCTCTTCTTCATAAATAGAACACGAAAATAGTTTGTTTTCTTTATGCATATTATGCATAAAAATCGATATAAGTACACATTAAACTTTTCTTGCAATTAGTCATCACTAGAATGAAGTATTTTTTTTATCTACGGAACCTAATCCCTATTTTGAACCCATTCCCTATTTTTGATATTAGGTCTCAATTTACGCGGTTTCGATTTACGCAGCATTTCCGTGGAACATAACACCCGCGTAAAACGAGGGTCCACTGTACAAGAGTTAAGACAAAATTTGGTCTACAGGTATATCTTAAAGGGCGAGTTGCTCATTTATTTTTGGCTTCAGTCATCCCAAAGGGATGGATCACCGAATATTTTTAATCGTTTTATGTGACTGCTATATCTCAAGAAGTAATGCGAGGATTCATACAAAAATGTAGTATGCAAGTGAAATTAAACGAAAACAAGCCTTATTTTCGTTCTAAGTTGAGTTTCGTAATCGTTTACGTGAGTCAGTGTAATTAAATAAACAATGAAAAATATACTGAATTTAAATATGAGAGGTTGAGCAAGATATCAATAAAATCTAAATTAGCCGTGTATTCCTCTCATTTTTGTAGCACTTTAACTAGCGTGGGTGTTAAATAAAAACTGAGTTTGCATTCTTATACAATTTGCGTAGTAAAAATTCAATAATTAAAACAGCATTATTTTCTGAGAGGGAAAAACTTATTTGTTTATTATTATTATTATCAGTATTCTTTTCTTTCTGAATTACCAAGCTATATTGAGCTAGAACTATTACTTTTTGAAACTCATTTTAAAAATAAGTCTAGGTCAAAATTGATCTGAATAATCTCATTGATATCAGTTATTTCACCCTACATTGTGAATTTTTTTCTTTTCTATTTAAAATTGGAAAATGTGATTCAGCTGACAAGCGCTACTTCGCAAGCATGAAAGTATCCTCTTGAAAACCTCTAATAAAATAGCTGTTCTGAAATTGTCCCCCTTGATGTTCTATCGAATATGTAAATTTCATGAATGTTGAGAATTGAAAATATTTGTCATCGCGTAGAGTCGTTTTTCAAAAATCTGAGTGAAAGACACCTGTTTTAGCAATTACGGGTTTCATTGATTTCAAAAGATTTGACGGTGAAGATTTCGACGTGATTTCAGAATTTTACTCATAAGACAGAGTTTCCACGGCAATAATCTGTCATATCTGTTAAACATTTGTTTTGCTGTCCCAAAATCCCGGTCGCAAAGGACATACAAATGTCCTCTCAGAGGAAGGTCTCGAGCAGTCTTGTTAAACTTCTTCAGTTTCATTTCCAGAAAAAGTTTCAGAACAGTTTTGATCTTACTTTAACCAACGTATATCTTACTGAAAACGTACAGTTTTTTTTTTTTTACAGTTCTTAGGGTGATGTTAAAAAATCTATGAGAAAATTAAATTTCATTAAGATACCTTTCTACTTGATTTCCACCCTGGCCCGTGATTTCGAATTTTTCTAGTGAAAGGGGAGAGGGAGGATAACGGGCATATAACCAATGCAAATTTCATAGGATTGCTATAAAAAGCACTTCCACTTGTATGTATAAAAAAAAAAAATTCAAAGTCGGGGGCCATTCCGCCTGATCCCCTAAATTACTGACTTGTCGCTAAGGTAATAATATGCTAGAGTGAAGGAGTTATTTGTTTTTACTTCATTACGCCAAAAAATACAAACCGCCCATTCTCTTGCCATATTCACATAGCGCCTCACTATTCTTTCATTCGCCTTTAGAACAGTTTAGTTTTACTTCCATACCAATTTTTTGTCTGAATCCTTGCGTTACATCTTGATCCTTTGCTTTACATCTTGAGTATTATTATTAATCAGATTAAACGAGAAAGAGAAATCCGTTGCAGCAGCCTTTCGCATGTTTACGTTCTTAATAGTATACAGAAAAACGTTATGTTTTTCTGAAAACTATTAATTTTCTGGAATTAATCTGATGCTTACGAATTAAGACAGGAGAAAACGTTTGGAATTTTTGAAGGAACTTACTTTGAAAGGCAATTAATATTTTTTCGCAACTTTTATGCTGAAAAGCATCGACGTACATTTAAATTTTTCGTACCAATTGAACTAGCGAATTTTGGGCCGGCGACATTTTGGACCGGCGACATTTTGAACCGGCGATATTTTGGACTGGCGACATTTTGGGCCGGCGACATTGTGGACTGGCGACATTTTGGGCCGGCGACATTTTGGGACGGCGACATTTTAGGACGGCGACATTCTGGACCGGCGACATTTTGGGACGGCGACATTTTGGACCGGCGCATTTTGGACCGGCGACATTTTGGGACGGCGACATTTTGGCCGCGACATTTTGGCCGCGACATTTTGGTCGCGACATTTTGGGCGTATACCTCTCCCATCCTAGCTAATTCTCTAAACCAGTGGTTCTCAACCTAATGGTCGTCTCCGTTCAGTTTTCATGTGGTCCACAAGCAGCTAGTGAAAATTAATACTCATTTTTACTTTCTTCTATATCTAATATATAGAAGAAAGTATTGGATTCGTGCAAATTTTCGAATTTCGAATTTTGACGGATTCGAACGTTTTGAGGTGTGCTGAGTCCATTTCGACTATTTTTGGAAAATGTCTGTCTGTCTGTGTGTGTGTATGTGTGTGTGTCACGTCTGTGTGTGACCAGTTTTTTGTGGCCGCTCTACAGCAAAAACTACCGCATGAAATCGAACGAAATTTGGTACACATATGTGCCCCTATGTGAACTTGTGCCCATTGGTTTTTGGCGCGAATTCCTCCAAGGGGGGTGGAGCAATGGGACGTTTTTTGAGTTACGCGTGCTTGCTATTCCTCAGGAAGTAACTGGCGGAATCAAACAAAATTTGGTCCATATGTTGCCATTAACAGGAACAGGTGCTTATTCAATTTTGGTGTCAATAACTCAAACGGGGGTCGAGCTATAGAACGTTTTTAGTCGTCAATTGTGACTGCTGTATCTCAAGAAATAATGAACGGAATGAAAGAAAAATGTATCGGCAAGTAGTCCTTAGTGGGTATAAGAGCCGATTTTATTTTGGTGTCAACAGCTAGAAAGGGGGTAGCGCAATCGCCCGTTTTTTTTTCCATTGTGAGTGCCCTATCTCAAGAAGTAATGCTATGTTCTGGTTCAAATTTGGAATACATGTAAATCCATACGTAAACAGGCTTCGGTTCAATTTTGACGCCAATCGCTCCAAGAGGTGTTGATTTTTTTCTTTTTTTTTTGCGAATAAAAATAGCTTTATTGATGCAACAATAAGAAAGATAAATCGTAATAGATTGTCGTCTGCGTATTTCTCGTGATTTTAATTGTATGGAAATGATCGGAAATATTATCTCAATGATTTAAAATTTTTAACTGTTGCCATCTTATGGTTGTTAACAAATAAAATATTTGTAATTAATTCAAGCAAGGCTTTTAAAATAACTTTCAATTTTCGCTCTTTGCTTTTGCAATAATTCAGACATTGGATTGGTCGTCAAGTTTTTGCATGTGTAATTTTGTTTCTGTTGGGAATATTGCGTCCACGGGTCCACGTCAAGCATGGGGTGGGATCAGAAAAAAAAAAAAAGAAAAATATAGAAGAAAGTTTCGTGATGGCCACAACATACTAGTTATAGTTGTAATTAAATTTAAGAAGGGCAACTTTTGGATTCATCGCATTTCGCCTGATATAATTGTTGTGAGTGAAAATATTTCTAGTATCTGTATGGTCCGCTTTGGATTCGGAAAGGATCGTGGAAAGATCGAGAACCACTGCTCTAAACGACCTAGAGCAAAATATGAAAGACTATGCACTATTAAACACCGCAAGCTGCAGATTCATTCAATGCTTATGAATAGTTTTGCGGATTCTGGTTAAATAATAAAGAGTGACGTTTAACTTTTACTTAACCACTGGAATCCGTGTACATTCCGAAGTGTGTGGGTATTATGCAAACTTACGATTGCGTAAAGTTTGGTGAGAAAAAAGGATGAATAAAAGAATTGGTTTTCACCGATTTTTCGATGATTCACTAATATGACCTCCTTTGAATGGAATGACAGCATTTTGATCCCAAAGTCTTTTGTACTGATGTTAAGAACATTTTAATAAATACAGTCCCGGACATACGACTTTTCCGAACCCCAAACTGGGAAACTGAAGCCCTAAACCATCTTCCTTTAACTAGTTTCAATGAAAAAAAAAATTAACACAGATAGAGTGCATGTGCCGCCCTGGGCAAGGGTCCGGTTTGCTCTCTCCTAGATCCAGGCGTCCAGGCCCAGCTCCTTGGGTAGGTGACCTGTGACACCGCCATTGGCGGCAGATTTTAGAGCCGGCAAATTTCATGATGGTAAAATGTAAGGAGTAAAAAAAGAAGAAAAAAAATGAAAAACTCAAATTTGTTCCATGTTTTTTTTTCTTTGCAGCTCAAATTGCAGCAATACATGAGAGTATGCTCGATGATTTAAGGGGGAAAAAATATTATTTAGAACAGGAGGCGGCGCTTGTTAACATCGTCTGGGAGTGGCAAAAAACTGTCTAGATCCGGCACTTGTGTGAAGTGTGTTGTGAAAGGTGTTCAGTAAAATGATACATGAAATGAAATAGTGGGTTTTCACCAATTTTATGATGAGAAATTAAGACATTTAAAACCTAGAAAATATGACTAAATAAAAACATTTTGTGCCGAAAAGGTTTTTTTTTCTTTTTTTAATTTGGAATATGTTTAAGAACTTCTTTTGCCAAAAGGGAAGAAAATTTATATGATGGAGAGAAAAATGTACGTGTAGGTTATATTACTGCAGAGACGCAGAAGTAGAAGATTTTCACTGGCACTGCACATGCAATCTTTTGGAATACCAAGATGCATGTTTAATTTCGTTTTCTTTTCTTTTTTTTTTTAAATCAAAAGCTTGTTATATTTTCTCCATGCTTTTCTTTCAATCTTCTCCCCCCCCCCCTTTTGATTCTGTTAACTTAACTGTAACCACTTCGTTCATCAACGCGTAGTTTTCAAAATGTAAACAAACGCGCGATATTCCCTTAATTTTTGAAGAAATGGTAAATTTGTTTTTGGTATATTTCCTCTGAAATAATTGCATTATTTATAACAACATGACACATAAAAAACTTTTGTGTGAGCAATGATCTTTGAAACAAAGACGATTTTTTTACAAATCTATTAAAGGTTCAAGCAAAGAAGAAAGGATTGAAGCTAGAACTGAAAAGTTTTGAAATCGTGAAAAAAATTGGGACATACTTCGTAAAAGAGGGGGATATTTCGATAATTGGGAATCTGGTGCGGTTGTCGTATTTTTGGCGTAAATAATTTTATTTTGGTAACCAGGGGTCTGGCCAGAGGATATTTGGGTCCGTTAACGGACCCTTCACAAAAATCTGATCAACCAAAACGGACCTTTCACAAAATCCCGATCAAACAAAACGGACCTTTCACAAAATCCCGATCAAACAAAACAGACCTTTCACAAAATTCTGATAAACAAGATCGGATCTGTCACAAATTGTTTATTGAAAGAGCAAATCTGAAAGCAAAATAACGCATATTTCTGTGTATTAAACCGATAATTTTTGGAACCTTTTTTTAAGTCAAATTAGAGGGATCAGCTTATACAAAATCGGCTAATTTTGAAAAAAAAAAAAAAAAAATCGGCACTCTTGCGATGTTCCTGCAAGCGATAAATAATTGCTACTGCCAAATAAATGTAATGGTTGTTTGTTTTATCACAGCTAATTAGCAGCGGTGTTGTTGTAATCTTTTCTGAAAAGGCATTGGTAAGCACTTTTCTCCGCTCATGATTTAATAAACGATAATAATATATATCTGCGAAATGAACTTAGAACTGCAAAGGGATACTAAGGGTGAGGAAAAAATATGATCGCTTCAGATAGGGTTACAAACTTCAAAACTTTCACCACTTAGCGTCTGACGTTGAACCTTTATAATGACTTGATTAGAAAATATTCTCATCATTTTGTCGGCTTGTCAATATTTGCGTTTCTACGGTGCAGTGCGAAGCGATGTTTAATTGTTATTTTGGGGAGAAAATTACATGGGTTTTGATTTTTCGATGTTAACAATAATGATTAACTTTAAATAAACTCTTTTAATTACCGTTTTTTTTTTCTTTAGATGTCTACATTTTGAAAAATGCAATCTTTTAACATCCGATATGAGAATCATATTTTGTTCTTTTTTCAAGCTAACTTCGCTTTATTAGGATTCAAATAAATAAAAAGTCTATTTCAGTTAGAACTCTCATTTCAAGTTTTTAAAGCAAAATTCCATTTTCTGTTATGAGTCAAAAATTAAAATGCTGAATAGATGGTTTATTTTATTTTATTATTATTATTTTTTGGGGGGGTCAACTGTGTTCACAGATATTGATGATATGTTATCATAGGACTCTAAAATGCAATTTTAAAATAATTTTATCAAAAATATTTCTTTTACAAGCCGTTTTTATACTTTTGATGCCTTCACTTTGAGAATTGCAATCTCTCTGCATCCGCTATGGGAATCCGATTTTTCGAATTTTTGATGATTATTACGCTTTGTTAAGAGGTAAACAATTGAAATATCTTTTTATTTTTGTTAAAATCACGGAATTTATACGTTTTAAACGAAATTCGGTGCTTTTTAAGAGTGTCTTGGGTCAAAAAGTTGAATGCTGAACCCTATTCTGAATTTTGTTTTATTTATTTATATTTTTGTTACAATTATTTTAAATACTGTACAGAAATATATCTAGTATAATTTAACATAATTCAGAATGGTAGATAAATATTGATACTTGAAAGAACGAACCCCCCGCGCCAAATATCAGAAAAAAAAAATCCAGAATGATTTTCTCGTCATAGAAGAGGAAAACAATCAACTTAAAGTTTAATTGATGCAGTTTGTGCCATCTCTTAATTCTAAAATTTCGTTTTAACAAAAAAAAAAAAAAAAATTCTTTTGCGAAATTTTTTGATTTTTCACAAAATTAATTCATTTTTCACAAAATTATTTGATTTTTCACAAAAATCGGACCTTGTGAAAACTCCTGGACAGACCCCTGGTAACTCTGCTGATTTATAGTAGGCTTGCCAGACGTCCCGGTTTGACTAGGACAGTCCTGGTTTTCAGACAAAATTCCGGTGTCCCGGCCGGTTTACTTCACGTTCCGGAAAATAATAAATTTGACTATAGATGACCAAAAACAGTATAAAAATAATTAACTGGAAAGGATTTAGGATAATTTCTATGTCATTTGTAACATTAATATGTAAAATTAATATTAAATTAGCTTGTGAAGGTTTTTAAAACAATATTTTAACCAAAAGAGTTCTAGCTAGTGAAAATTGCATGTTCAATTTTTTTCCTTATTCAAAGTGTTTTTCCTTTCTTTTAGTAACTTGAAAATATTAGCATGAAGGGGAAAAAATGTTTAAATTTATCTGCTTATGTCATGTGTTATTACTCCTGGTTTTGGTTCAAAATTTAGTAACCATTTATTCTTAACATTGAGAACGAACTACCGTCTAAAACATTCTAGAAACCAGTCAAGGGTGTGAATCCTTTTGAATTCCCGTGACACACTGGGGAGGGGTCTCTTCCGGTATCCCGGTTAAACATTTCAGAAATCTGGCAAGCCTAATTTATAGTAACCCTATGTGAATAGATGTTTCCGTTCTCTTTGTTTAGATTTGTAACGAAAAATACCTCTCGCGCAAGCGCTGAAACCAAAAATTGACGCCAATTAAAAAAGATCGCCAGATTCCCAATTATCGAAATCTTCCCTAAAAGATTCACAATGGTCTCATTATGAAAGAATTAGCTTTGGTGTAACTGCGAACAGATCTGTTCCTTGCCGATGTGCTTGGCTTGTTGATCCATTCAGGTCAAATTAAAATTTTAAAAACGAAAATAAAAAGAACTTTTTAAATAAGAATCACAAACACAGAAATTAATTGAGAGACACTGAATGGTGTAACAAGTATGTTAATTTATTTCAGGATGTGTGTGACCTTCTCAAGGGCCAGCTTCTGATTTTGAGGGGTGTCATTTCCGTAAAAGAGGGGAGGGGGAGGGTCATAAGTGTCATTTAGGCATAAGTAGAGGAATAAATAAATACCTTTGTGTGGAAAAGTAAATGATGATGTCTTTTTCATCCAAAAGCTCACTATTTTCATTGAAAAAAAGGTTCCCTGAAACCTTGAAACACGTGTATGCACTAATCTGCTGATTTTGTGCATCAAAACGTTTTTGATCACCATTTACATAAATAGAGGGTTTTGAATGATTTTTTTTTTTTTTTTTTGAACATAAATGTCATAACCACAGCTTTAATCTTTCTTTAACCACTTAACAGGGGGTATAATTCCCCCCCCCTCCCCTGAGCCATGCCTGACAAAATATTTGTTTAAGAAACAAAATATTTGCCATAACGAGTATTGTAAAGTTGTGTAATTCGTGCTCAAAAGGGAAAAGTAATTGCTCTATTATATGAAGGCAGAAATCAAGATGCTGTGGATAATGTAAGTAATGGCAGAGCAAAAGGGAAGTTGAAAATAACATTTCTTTTTCATGCTATATTGGTTTCTAATGCAAGACTAAGAGTTGTCCTGGTTTTCCTAAAATTTGTATTTTTTAAAAATTGTCCTAATTTTTTTTTATTTTTATATTATGCTTAAAAGGTCAATTTTATCCTTCATGATTAAATGAATTCTTTATTTCTTTGTAAATTTCCTTTTTCTTAACATTAATATTAATAAAACTTAAATGTTTTGCCAGGTAAGAAAATAAAAAAAAATAATAATTAGCTCTACAGGTTCCCTCAAAACTGGCATTTTTTTCTCAGTTAGGAATTTCCTATTTGTGATATGTGCATTCATAGTTATAAAACAATAGTAAAACGGAAAATATTTATTTCTTTTTCATTTGCATAAGTTTCTGTCTAGTTTTATAAACAAATTTTTCCTTCAGATTTCGGAATTGTACTCGGGTGCTGGATCTACATAAAAGAAATTACGAATAGATCATTGTTAGCTAAGGATGAATCCGTTCAAGAAGGGGACATCCTCACAAAGGTAACAGGTTATTTATTTTAAAAGTTTCTCTTTATCATAATCAGAATATTTCTAGAATGAATTAAAAATCTGTAGAAAGTACTATTTTGTTAACAAGATCTAATGTGATTTCAAACATTTGAGCCTGTGATGGTAAAGTATTTGTGTCCCAACTAAATCTTTGTCAGGTGACAAAAGGAACAAAATTTGCACCCCTCTGGGTTCAGGGATTAATATCATACATTCCAGTTAAATCCTTGGTCAAAAAGACCCAAAGTCTGATCATAGTAAACAAAATGCTTCTAATGCTTGCCTTATGACCTTGCTTATGAACTCGCAGCCAGGCCCATATTTAAGTCAATGCCTACAAACAAAATTAGTCATCACCTTAAAAGTACTAATTTGTTCTGTGAAAAAACACTTTTCTTTTTTCAAAAAACATTACCTTTTTTTTGGTCATTTACATTTTTTAATAGCTTATGTTCAGGCATTTTAAATTTTTTGGGGGGCATTAACTTTTTAAGTCACGGATGCAATTGATTCCACCCCCCCCCCCCCAATGACAGGCCTGGCGATCTGACTGTATTATTTGTAATTCACTGGATACAATTTTCAGTTATGAATGCCCATAATAATGTTTTGAACTGGAATCAAAAGAAGAAATAGAAAAAAATCGCCCAAAATGTATTTCAAGTCCATGGTTTTATAAAATGGTGAGCTATTTTATGGAGTTGTCATTGCTCTAAAAGTTGCTTCTCAGGATCTCAATGTATTTCCTGTCCAGTGGACATTCTCAAATCAGCAAATGGTGAAGCTGCATATTACATGCAGTGCTGGGGGAGAAGAATTCCTCCCCTGCATGCAGAAGAATTCCTCCCCTGGAATGTTTGGTTGATTGCTGTAAAAATAACACAAATTTAATATAAAAAGTTTGCAATCGCCTTTTTAACTAAATCAATGTCTGCTTTTTGAATTAAAGGGGCATAAGTAATCTGAACTAAGCTTTTCTGGTTTGACAAACATTCCTCATCCATGACATCTAACCTATAAAAAGCAGGGTTGTTCTGTTTTGTCCACCCCGTGAAAAAATCGCCGGAAAAAACCTGGAAAAAAACATACTGGACAAAATGTCATTGTGTCCATTTTGTCCTCTTTTTCAGTAAATTGAAAGTTTTTAGATAAAAATTTGAAGTTTGAAAACAATAAATAATTATATATAAATTCTTCCTATTCAAGTAATATTTTAATATAAAAATAGCATAGATAAATATGTATACAAACAATTGATTGTAAAATATTTTTAAGTGAAAATGAAAAAAGTAAGATCAGTTGAAGTTTATGTAAGTGTGTATATAAATCAAATGAGTGTTAATAAGTTATAATGCATGTAATAACAATAAAAAAAACAAGCACATCAGCTGTAAATTTTGAGATGTCTATATGAGATATGGAGCCTTATTGCCCATAATAAATCCATTCATAAAATTAAAAAGTAGAAATGAAAAGTTTTTATAAAGGTTGTAGTCTCGAAACATTAAAAATCATATTTAAAAAAAATATTTAAAAAAAAACTATTTAATATTAATAAAGGATATGTTGACATTGACAAGAAGTGAAATCTGTTCTTGTCTTACAAATACAAATGTGATGATCAGAAACAGGCTCTGAACTCAGCTAGGCTGTTCCTAGTCAATTTATTAGTCCCCAATGAAGATTAATGGCCCTTTTAAAGCTATCTATCCCCTTGCTCATTATAGCCTCTTCTGGTACACTGTTTTTAGTACCCACAACCCTACTAAAGAGAGAATTTTTCTTAATTTGTATGACATAAACATATCCTTAAAAACATGCTGAATACATAAATATTTTACTATGGGGTGGCACCAATAAAAAATTGAAAAATATAACAGTAAAATGTTTTTAGTCTATAAATTTTGTTTTGTATGTATGTCTGCAAGTATTCCCTTTTATTTTACCATTCAGTCTAATATCTACTATTGTAATATATAACGATGTAATCCCGCCCAATAGCTTATTGACATTGTTAAATTTTATTACATTTAAGTAAATTATGATCTAAAATTAGTTGCACCAATGTGTAGTTAAAATTTTTTTTGGATTTATTAAATTCTGAAGATGACATTAATTCTGTTTTAATTAAATGATTAATTCATAAAAATAGATAATGTATTAGAATTACATACTAATTTTACTACACCATAACAATAAATTTATGCATGAATGATTAGTTAATTTTCCAATTTTGTCCAATTTCTTCCTGCGTCCCGGACTTTTAACCAAAAAATTGACAAAATACCAACCCTAATAAAAAGGGGTGAGTCTCCCAAATATTTTTTTCCCTTCTACAGCACTGAATGTACGACTTGCTTTTACATTGCCACTGATTGGCATTATGAAATAAAGTAAGGTTAACCCTCCTCCCCTAGAACCTTAGACTTTAAGCAATGTTGGCACCATAGTTTGTTATCTACTTTGGAAACTATTTTGGTCCAACTTGGAAGAAAATTCCGACTTCTAATAACCGAAAAATACCCCCCCCCCCAACTCCCCCCACAACAAAATTTATGTTTTTGACAATGGTCCGTTAATGTAAGGTTTTTTTTTTTTTTTTTGTGGGCCAAAGAAAAGAAGAAAGGGTGGGAAGAGGAGACCATCACCTGTCCTGTCCATTTATTTGAGCTCATATTTATTTTTTCTTCTAAAAATAGAGGTGAAGAGATGGTTAATATGCCATTTTTTTCATATGTGTAACTTATTGTTCTCGCAAATTACATTTTTTAAGAATATTATTTTTCAATAGTTGATGAAAATTATTTGTATTTCAGATAAATAATAATAGCATTGATGGTCTTTCGTTAAAAGAAGCCAAGAAGCTAATTGAAAATACGAAAGAAAAGCTGCACCTTGTAATCAGAAGAGAAGGCAACAAATCTACGGATAACCAGGATCATGTATCTAGTCGATATATTCCAGAAATTATCAACATTCCTAATAAAGGTAATAAAATAAATATGCGATTAGCATCTGTGTATTGAAAACATCTTCCGGTAAAACAAAAATATTTTTTACACCGAATGATTTGTAATATATTTTTTATAGCTTTGAAACTGTTGCTATTTTAAACTGTAGTTTTTGAATGATTGCCAACAAGGAAAAAATCATAAAATGAAAAAATATGCAGTAGGGTAACGGCACCAGTAACAGACATTCGTAAGTTTGGATTTTAATAATAAGAATTTTAGGTGGGTTAAACTGATGCTGCTATGGCCCATGAATATGGTGCAACCATTTAGTGTTATCAAAGTGAATTTTATGAGCCAGTTGGTATTTACAAGGCAGTGGTAGAAGGTTTTGAAGAGCCATCATGAGGTCAGCTGGTGTTTCAAGTTCATTTAAATTTAATTCGGCTTTAGTTCTAAAAATAATGAACTTTTGCACATTTTAAAGAGAAAAAGTCAATTTTGTCCATTAATCATCCTTTCATTATCCTATCTGTTACTGGATATCATCAGATCCTTCAGTGTCTGTTACTGCAATTGGACCTTTTTTCGAAATTGAGCAAATAAAAATAGAATTAACTGACTCAGAGGATCCAGAAACAACCAAACATTAGATGAGATGTAGTTGCATGAGAGAAAAATAGTTTAAAATGTCTAAATATATTAAAAGGATCAGAAAATTGAGTTAACCTGATGTTTTAAGCCTGTCTGCTGCTGGTGCCGTTACCCTGCTTGAGGTATTCCTTTTCATAGAATTATATCTTGGGTGCATTATTGATACAATATAGCATAGCTACCATCTCTCCTGATCGTTTCAGGATAGTCTTGAATTTTGATACCTTCTTCCGTACTCCTCAATGCAGTAAATGTCTTCCAAATTTTCATCAAAACAATGAAATTCTAGAAAAGAAATTTTTAGTGATTGGAATTAAGGGAAACTCTCTACAGTGAAACAATGGCAATGGCAAAAACAAAATCCTTTTGATACACAAATATGAAAATTATATATCTATGATCATTTTAAAAGCATTTTAATGTCATTTTCTTTCTTTTAAAAACTTTAGTTTCTCAAAAACCTTTTGCCCAGTTTTAGTCTCCTTATCTCAGAAAAGATATTTCTGTATTGGAAAGGGTTACTAGACTAGTAAGGGGACTTTCTGATTTAAACTATGATAACAGACTTAACAGGCTTAATATGTATAGCCTGGAGCAAAGGAGAGTCAGAGGGGACATGATTCAGTTGTTTAAATTTATCAAAATGAAAGATGTTAAAGGGTTAAATTTTTGCACAAAAAGTAGGACGAGGGGTCATTGTTTTAAGCTATTCATTTCTCAGGCTAACCTGGAAATTAGAAAAAAATTACTTCTTTAGTAGGGTCGTGGGAACTTGGAACAGCTTACCCGAAGAGGCGATGATGAGCAAGGGGGTGGATAGCTTTAAGAGGGCCTATGATCTTCTTTGGGGACATTGACTGACTAGAACCAGCGTAGCTGGGCTCAGAGCCTGTTGCTGGTTGTCACATTTGTATTTATGTAAAAATGCAGTGAAATGTTCCCAATTTTTTCCTGCTGCGAGAAATGTTCATTATCTCATATAAGGAAAGCGAACTTTTTCCTCTCTTAAAATAGTCCTCCTCCTAAAAGTTGTAGATTTCAAGTCCTATACAGGCTTAATTTAAGAAATCCCTACTTGAGCGATTCCACAACTGATTGATTGACATTTTAAAAACAAAACAGTATATATTTTGTGACATTCAATGTGAAATATACATCATGCAAATGATATTTTCCCCTGGACTTTTGTATTTTTTTAGCTCAATTTAATGGTATAGTTGAATTTCTGATATGCATTTTGAATGATTTTTAAAAATTTGTTAAAAACGTGGCAATTGACCTACATTTAAAAAAAAAGTAGAATGTCAGTCAGTTATCATGCTTTTAACAGTTTTTTTTTAGCTATCCAAAATGTATTTAGAGAATTCAACTAAACCATTGAATTCAACTTAAAAACTATAATTATCTAAAAGAAAAGATCTTTTGTACAATATATATTTTGCGCTGAATATCTCACAAAATACATACTGCTTACATTCGACGAGCTCAACCGGTAGCGACCGGTCGATTGATCACGTGACAGCTGTGATGTCAGCTAATGCTAAAGCATTGGAAGTGACATTATTATTTTAAACGGTGAGCTACCGCTCACTCATCGACCACAACCACTGTTTTGTTTTTAAAACGTCAGTCAGTTACCCGTGAAATTGCTCTTTTAAAACTTGCTTTTAAACTCAAACTTTTGTTGTTAAATGTATCTATGAAAAGGCTCCTGAATTTTATTAATAAGTCTCTTTAATTTTCATATTTAAATGTTGGCGGCTATTGTATGGAATTCTAGTGTAAATTAAATGTTGATTATTAGCAAAACAAAATGAAAAAAAAAAGAAAAAAATCCTTGAAAATTTCTGAAAGAATGTTATTTGAGTGAAAATGAATGGTACTATGGATAAAATGATATAAATAATGTAAACTAAAATTTACTCTTCAATATACTGCACCCAAATACAAAAAATTGCATCTAAAAAAGTAGCAAAAGGAATATCTTATTACAACTATGAAATAAAAATCCTTTACTTAAATTTAAAGTATGCGTGTGTGCGCCTTAAGATAAAATGGAATATTTTTTTTAAAGATTTGCTGCAATATAGGGTAAACCAAAGATGTCAGACAAGACATGATTCTGTTATTGACATTGATTAAAATGGAAAATGCTGATGGTTTAATTTTCTACAGGGTTATCAAAGTGAATGATCGTTGTTTTAAACTTTTAAATTCCTAAGCCCCTAATCTTGAAATTAGGAAAAAATATTACATCAATAGAATGTTGTAGGCATTTCAGATTTTTTTTTTTTGGAACCAACTGTTGCTTGGGGCTGGGGGGATTGGTTAATTGACTAGAACCAGCCTAACTGGGCACAGAGCATGTTGCTGGTGGTCTTTTTTTGTGTCTGTGATAAAAATGTTGTATTGGTTAATAAAAATGGTATTGATTATACTTACAAAATATCAGTAACAGTTAATAAGCAAAATAAAATGTTTAAAATTAAACAAAAGAAACATGAATAACAAAGTTCGAAGTGCATTAACTGGACAATTGTTTTTCAAGTTATAACCAAAGGCAGATAATGTACATGTGTAATGTATAAAATAATAAATAATATAACTCCTTTAGTTGCTGTTTGATAAACAAAATATTGCTCTTGATGTAGCTTTTGAATTCTTACCAGGGCATAAATAAAAGAAATGTTTTGGATATGGGAATTATTATACTGCCGTGTGCAGGTAAAGCGCAGTCAAATTTTTATTTTATTTATTTATTTATTTATTTATTTTTATTTTATTTTTATATTTTATTCTAATTTATTTATTTATTTATTTATTTTTCTTTTTGCATTTGTGTCATCTAATGTACGTTAGCTTTCTTGTACAAGCTTGCTTATTTGATTTCTGCTGAAGAAAAGGTCTAATTCCAAGATATCCCTATGGTTAATATTGAATCCAACACACATTTCTTCAAATATTGAAAACTCATTTCTGCAGATACTGCTGTTTACCTGCACAGGGCAGTATAATGTTTTGGTGTAATACAATTTTTATTTGTGTGTGTGTATGGTAAAAATTATAAGTGATGCATTTTATACCAATTTTTTAACTTTTGAAAAAAAAATAATCTAGATGTTCCCTCTTCTCCGAATTTTGACATTTCCGCCTCCAGATCTCAGTGGAGCAATCAAAATGTATATGTCCAGTCTCCTACTAGAGGTATGATAATTATTGTTATAAAAACCCCCTTTTTTTTAATAACTGGAAAAATTTATCAATTTTTGCACATGCCTGCATCTGTTCTGTACAATAAGATTAAAAATTTGTATTTCTATCCAGCTTTCTTTAAGCGTTCCTTAATAGATTTTTGCTTAATTCAAAAGTATGAACAATACTATGTTACACTTAATCTTCCTTTTATTTTGCAGATTTCAAATCCACATTGGAAAAGATCACGGATAAAAATAACTTGTCAAGGTAATGAAAATGTAACATTGTTCTGTGTGTTCAACTGTTCAAAATATGGATAAATTTTAGACTTTTTTTTTTTTTTTTGTCAACGCCTGGCTTTTATTGTCAAGAAAGGAAAAGAAAATATTCTCAATGCTAAATGATGATAGTTCAATAAGGATTTACCTTCAAGATAAAAAAAAAACTATAATTGTCACAGATATTAATAACCTCCTTTCAAACTATTGTACTAAAAACAGAATTTTTCTTAATTACAGTTTCAGATGTTTATTAAATTTTTAAGCAGCTCAATTTGGTTATGCACTTTTTTCAGTTCTAATTTTAAAAGGAGAGGAACAAAACTTATTTCATTCAATTTGTACTGTATAACAGATGTGCACAAAAAAGCAATTTTTTGCTCACATAAATTTCCCAACTTAATAAGAAATCCTTGCACATTTTTAATTTTCATACCAATCAAAAATTGATTTTTTATAGATGATGAACTATGTTGAAACTTTCTAAGTTGATTTCTGTGGTGTCTTTTTGTTTGTTGGTGGCCATTTTTATTTGCAGTACAACTTTGATTTAACGCTACCTGATTTAAAGTTTCCTCAATTTAATGATACATTTTACTGGTTTGGTACCGATTTAACTATATTGAATGTATATGCTCCTTGATTTAACGATATAATAGATATAACCTATAACCTTTTCCAGTCCCTTGAGAATCGTTAAATAGGGGTTATACTGTTTTTTTTTTTCCAGGGAATGAAGCTGTCCCCCCCCCCCCCAACTTTTGCTTTTCCCTTTTTCACTGGTTTCATTTTTATAGAATGTTTTTTTTCTTTTCAACCATTTTGATTCACATTTCTTTTTCCATCACAGTAACAATTCTACTTGCTTGCAGCTGCATTATTTATTAGAAATAATTATTTTTGTTTAGCTACTTTAGATCAGCAATGATAGCAAAAGTTTATTTGTAAAAGGTTTTGAATTAACAATTTGAACTGTCTTATTGTTTAATCTCAGATACTACATTTTTGGCTAAAAGTAAACAAAAATATATATTTTAGTTGTCCAAGAAGACCTAATTGAAATTGCTAAAGGACCTAATTGAAATTCAAAGAGATAAGGAGAAACACTACACTCTAAACACAATACAATCCATTTTGACCATATGCCTTGTTAGTTCCAGTTAAATAATGAGATTATTTTTCAAACATTTCCTTAGTTCACTGCTATGGTCCTATTGTATGATCAATATTTTATCATTTCTTGCAGATCCCAGAGTAATTGGAACCAGAATTTGCCAGAGAATACCTTCAGTCGTTCAGAGAGCAACAATCATATCCTAAACCATTCCCACCTTGCAAATCGGACGGATGATTTGTATTTGCCATCAAGGCCCCCTTTACCTCAAGGTATGTCCTTGATATCTGTTCTCTCTTTACTGTTTATGTTTATGCTGTGAAAAATGACATACACTGCCGTGCTAAGCGCAAAAGTCGTATCTGCAGCCGAGTTAAAAATGAGAAATTAATGTTTAAAGTTTGACGCCTCCATATATTTGATTCGGATGCAACTTTTTCAGCTTTTATTTAAAAATATTTCCCATTGACAAATAACCATAAAACATTGTCTTTTGGTGAAATATGTGGCAAAGAAGCACCAGGTGATCCTAACTCAATTTTAATGAAAAGTGCAGATACCACTTTTGTCCTTAGCATGACAGTAGAGTGAACTGAGGGGATTTTCTTTTTGCATGTTAAAGGAATTTTATGTTGCACTAGTGGTATCCGCACGACTTTGCACGTAGTTGAAAATTAAAAGGTCTTTCGGTTCGCCTGTATATTTACAAATAATGGATGACGAATTTCTCGCCAATTGGCTATGTTCATTCGCTCTCCCATTCCACGTCATGATAATTTCGTAATTTACTCGTCCATCTTATGATAATTTTGCTCCGGAAAATGTTCTTAAAATTGGTATAGAAAAAAAATCAAATTTTCAAAAAATCACCTTGAGGTGCACACCCTTATACTACAAACCAACTTTGTGCCAAATTTCATGAAAATCGGCCGAACGGTCTAGGCGCTATGCGCGTCACAGACATCCATACAGACTTTCCGCTTTATTATTAGGAGAGCATGTGAGAAAACACCTTTAATCTAGGAAAAAAAAAATTATTCAATTTGACACCAAAACTTACATGTTGAAATACATATAGGGGCGAATTAGAGCTGGAACGTTGTCCCAGTGCTGCATTTCTAAAGAAATAAATAATCCTTTCTTATAAAATTGTCCTTTTTGTCAGTTTTTGCCCCATGTCCTGGCAAAAGTACCATTTTACCTACAAAATGATTAGCTCTGAAATGAAGCAAATTAATTTACTTCTACAACTGCTAATATATAAAGATTGTTGTTTATAAAATCTAGCTTAAGCTATATTATTTGCTATTTTGCTCCTGTAAGACAATAAAAGACTTCTAAAATTTCATTTTAACGGCAAAATGTGCTTGTTGTAGAGTATGATATGCTGTAGCGCCCGCCCTTGCCAAGAGTGGCCCATTTCTCTCAAATAATATGGAACATTCCCTCAAGATACAGACCTCCCTCAACCTTCTTTCTCCCAAAAAGAGAAAAACCCCTAAAAGCATCCTTATGATTTCAATGCTGCATTGGGCGCACCAGCAATATGATTACAGAATATAAAAAAATTTCATGATACTTTGTTCTGTGTTCTAACTAGGGAAAATTAAATATAACTTATCTGTTCTGACAATATGTGCTTGGTTATTAATGAAGACTCAATTTTGAGGATGTTATTGCCTAAAATAGTTAGATGCACTGCAAATAATGATAGCGGGTTTTAATTTTAAAATTGCAATTTACTTATTGAATGACACAGTCAAACCGTGATGTCTCTAACCCCCTCATCGTGAAACCCTCAATGTCTCAGAGGAAAAAAAATTCTCCCTTCATTTTACATAAAAATTCTATTGTGTTTTCTATAGGTATCTCGAAATTTATTTTTCAAAACCCTTGATATATCAAACTTTTCGTCACAGAAGCAAGCTTGGCACTTAACCAATTTAGGAGACACCTGCTTGTAGGGCTGACAAGAGGCCATGTCAGCCTAATTGGAAACTAGGGGCCTGGCTCTTTGAGTAACCCGGCTTGAAATCAGAGTAGTATAAATGTTATACATTTTATGGAGGGGAAGGGGTTTCGGGCGGCGGAATTGACAAGCCTAGGCTCTTGAGGGCCCTGCCTGCTTGTAAACCTTATCCCGTTCCTCAGGAAAGTATAAAAATAGAGGATTGGGGGGGGGGGATAACATAGGAGTGTTAGTGTGAGTAGGGTCTGTAAGCTCCTTCAAAAATCCATTAATAATCCTTTATTTAGGAAATCTTTTGAAAAGCCCTTTAAACTCCTCCATTTTTAGTTTCAGACTACCTAATCTTCATCTGTGACAGTCTCTCAATGCATATCAATTTACTCACTTTTACAACTAAACAAATATTAAGATTTATAACGTCTCTGAATCTCCCCTCTATCTAACAACATCAAAGATGTAATTTGAAATCGAATTTTTGGAGCTACACTTTTAAAAAATACTGGGAGAGTGTTCCAGATCCCTTTCCTTCTCCATTGTCATCAAACATGGCCTACAATTGCGTTTTGCAAGCTTCAATTGCAAAAAGCAAAAAAAATTCTGGGGAGACTCCTGGAATTCCCTAGCATCATCAAAGATTGAAGAAGAAAAACTTCCTAATCCTTATGAAATATATATAGGCAACACGAAATATATATAGGTAAGACAATATGCATACACATCATGTCTCTTATTGTGAGAGTTACTAGTGAATTTTTTTCAAAACCTTGATAACTCAAAAACTCTAAGTCTCAAAATTTTCCCTCTTCCTGAGAGATTTGAGAAATTGAGGTTGTACTGTATTCCGGGCAGTACTGATATTAAAACTATCTGAATTTTTGAAGTACAGTGAAGCACCATTTATACGTTTCTCTTTTATACGTTTTTATCAATTACATGTTTTTTAAATTGGTTCCTGCAGAGTGTAACACACATTAACCTATACCTATTGTACGTTTTTTCATTTGTACGCTTTTTTCATACAGTCTCTTCAAAAATGCACAAATGGTGCTTCACTGTAGTTGCTTTTTAAGCTAATAAAACAGTTTCATTTAATTTCATCTTTATTTGTCTACATACATGAATAAAGTTTTCAGATTTTTAAATTGTAATACCTTTAATTTCATGAGCTACATGTTTTGTGTTGAGTGTTATATTTCTTCCTGGATGCATGCATAATTTGTAATTTATTGTCATTATCTTTAATTTAGATGGAAGAAATGACAGTTATGAACATGGCTTCCGACGTTCCACTGCTCTGTAAGATTCATAAGTTATTCGCAAAATTTTTTGTATTATCTTTTGTCTTGTTTTCACTAATTAAATGCCTGTACCCTGTAGTTCCAGTAATTTTTTGAAATTGCATATTGTATTGTTGCTAACTTATTAATTTTTGTTGGCCTTTGTCCTTCATGCTAGAAAAAGTTTTAAATTTAACATTTAAAACAAAAACAATCTTTAATCTTCCTAATACTTTAATAAAACCTTTAATTGTGTTGTATTACAAAAACCTTAAAGTTAACATCAGTAAGGCCTTCAAAAATTTATTTCTGCTATACAGCTATTCATGAACTTACATATGGACACTGATAAATTTGTATCAGGAAAGCAATGCCAGTCATTGTAATTATCAATTGGTTTTACATTTGCAAAATAAACTTCTTTTAATGTGACTTTTAGCAAATATTTTTGGATAAAATATGTAATTTGTTTTCTTTCTTGCCGTCATTATATTGTATTTTCTCTTCAGGACTAGTAGCTGCAATGTCCCCCCCCCCCCCCGTCCTGCCTATTTGAAAATCTCAATCCTATTGCATTCTAGTTAGTCCAAATAAACACTTCATAAAAATTTGATTAATTGACGAAGTTGACATTGTCTGAAGATGTGGTTTATGATTAAAATAGGAAAACACTTCTAATAGCGTAAGATTTCAGAAATAAGGAAAACTGTTGTTCTGAAAACAGTTGAGGAAAAGCCTCGAACTGTTGAATTACTCAAATGCAGTGTTAAACTTACGGCAACAGTTGAGAATCTGGAATTGTGGAATTCTTTTGCTCAATCTAATTTCAATCATATATTTTCTGCTACAATACTTTTATTTTCAATGTAAAAGTTAAAATTTGTTTTATGTGTGTCCTATGACTTATTTATTGGAACTTGTATGTATCACATTTTCAATTAATTTTAAGTAAATTTTTATTTTGAATGAAGGAAAACATTGAGTAGAATTATTTCAAATGTAAACATGAAAATGTTTTGTTCGAAAAAAAAATTATGTCTAAAATAGTCCTGTAAGGTTCTGATATCATTACTTCACATCTTTGCTTTGCTTCATTTATTTTGTGTTAGTACATTTTAAGCTGAATTAGTTCCAAATAATGAATATAATTTGGTTGCTGACAAAACCTTAGCTAAAATAGTTAGTGTTAATTTGAGATTTTATATCAACTAGTTTTACTTTCAAGGTTAGATTTAAAACTCCTAATTCCTCCTAAAAACTCTGCTTTTTCGATTTTATTTCTTTCCCTTCTTTAATTCTTTAAAGTTTCAAAAACAGCAAAAAGTTTTGCTACTTCTTTTCTCCTGCTGAAAAACTTGATTTTCCCTGCTATGAAACATTTTTTCTGCTGCATGACTTAATTTTTCATACTCCAAGCACTGCTGCACATCCCTCCAAGAATGCCCCCTGTATTCAAAAGAAGGTACTGCACTACAGTAAGTAGATACCACAGTGGCCATAGGTACAAAAACTAGGTGGCTTACTTTTTGTGTTTCATTTAATGTTAGTATTACAAGCCAAAATATGTATAAGAATTTGGAAAATCTATTTGATTTTCTATTGTATAACTTTAAGAAAGATGTGCTGCAAAATTTTACTTCAGAACTCATTAAAAGGTTTTCCTCTTATAAATTATCCCAGCTTTCTTCTCCAATATTTCAAAAATGGTGGCCAAAAAAACTATTTTGAGTTGACATTCATTTAATTTGAATTAAAAAACTTTAAACTAAATTTTGCAGTGTTTTTCTAAGTCTTTGCTACATCAATCAATTTGGTAATGTCAAAATAAATTTGAAAAATTTGCATTTTTAAAATTATTGTATGTTAATTTGTGTGATTGTTTTAGTGTGATTTACTTTTCTCATTTCCATGCGGTTTTTTCAGACCTGATCCACGATTCATATCATTCCAAAAAGATGGTAGTGTAGGCATCCGTCTTACAGGAGGTAATGAAGTTGGAATATTTGTGACAGGTGTCCAACATGGAACATCTGCCTTCCTGCAAGGTTTACAAACCGGGGATAAAATATTGAAGGTATTTCTGTGAACATTTTTAGTATCATTAATTAAATTAAATTTATTTTATGCATTTGGGAAACCAAGATCTTTTTGATAGAAATAGTTATTTTAATTTAATTTGGGATCTTTGTAATAAGACTTAATTTGTTGAATCAATTAAGGCAGTAAGAAGCAAAGGGATGCAAGTGGCAAAATTAAAAATTTGGAGATAACCAGTACACATGGTAGGTGAACCTCTCCTCTGTCTTGGGGCAAGAGATGGTACTAGTAGCCGTGGTAGTTGCTGCTATACAGCATGATTCAGAAAAAAAATGTCAGTGGAAGCCTACCTAGGATGTTATCTTTAAACACGTTTTACTCAAAACTTGAAAATGTCCACTTACATGTCTTTGCTTCTCACTGCTTCGATTGTTATCTTATTACACTAAGGGGGGGGAAAATGTGTATTTGATGAGTTCGCATAATATTTCTTCTTTCTAAAAAGCATACACTTTTTAAATTAGTTTTATATTTCTTGCAGTTAAAAAAATGTTTGTACTTCTCTTATAAATGGGGATCATATTATCTTTGGTCTTCAAAGCCCAAGTATATATTAGTTGACCAATGCTTCTTCATCTTTAAAAGTTTATTTGCATGAAAATAGTAATTTGATAATAGTATAAAGCAAATATCTATTTAATATTTACATTTAGCAAACCTTTTTATTTTGGAGGAATTAAAAAGGATAACAGCTACAGAGTTAAAATGAAAAGGCAGCATTTTTCTCTTGAAAAAAAATCATACTACCTAATCATAAAAGTGTTTTTTGCGCATCATAAAAGTGTTTTTTAAATTCATATGGCTTCTTGGCAATTTATGACTATTTTTGTTCTGGTTTCTTTCTTTAATATCAGCAGATGTTCATTTGGTTAATCTTCTTATTTGATGATAGTTTTCAGAAAAAATATTGCTCGTGAAGTTGCATTTTTTATTGGAAACCTCTTTTCAGTTTTGCTTGAAATTTTTTTTAAGAATTAAAAAAAAAAAAAAAAAAACCTACTATCAAGCTAAAGGAGTTGTTGAAAGAAGGACATGAAATGTGCTGATATGATAGCAATAATGTGTGGCATGTCTACAAAGTAACAGAATGTTGTCTTTTAGAAAAATAGGCAGAAAGATTTCCTTTCCTATGTCTTCAAAAAAGAATCTCTTAATTGAAGAACGGAAATCCGTCTGCTGATTTTTTTAAAAGACCAAATTTCATCTTCAGTACTGAAAAGTGGCACCTATGATCATGGCATTTGTTTACATGTGATGGATTAAATATATCTCTTTTGCTTAGGTGAATGACATAGATATGCGAGGCTTCACCAAAGAGGAAGCTGTAGCATTATTGGTTGGAATACAAGACCAAGTTAATTTAATTGTTCAACATAGAAAAGATGGTGAGTTCCCTCTCAATCTCTTTTGCTTTGCATTTTGAGGATAGGTTTTCGATTTGTGTAGCATGAAATTTTGATGAAAATCACTACCTTTTTTTTGAAATTTCTCAATAGTTAAATAATTTTAAATGCAATAAAGTGTAAGTCTTGTACAAAGGTTCACTTTAATTTTTAAAACTTTTCATACCTCAACAATCACTTATGCTGAGTACTTTTAATGTTATGAAAAGTTAAAGAATAGTAGCTTTGTGTATTTTATCAGAAGCTTTAAGTGCAGACTGATTATTTAGATTTTTTTAGTCCCTAAATCACAGTATCCAATTAAGTGATTTTTATTCTTCAATAGAAATTTACAGTGCAGATTTTTTTAAAAAAATTTTTTAGTACCAGAGCTAAGTGATTTGTTGATGAAGATAAGTTTAGTTGTATTGCTTTATCCCTACCTACTTGATAGCAGAGTTTAGAATTTTCTAGTCTAAATTTTACAAAAATTCTTTCAATCCTGAATCAGGGAATTCCTTGGCAGTGAGTTACTGCTAGTGTGCTTCTCATATGCGCTCTAACTACCTTTGCATCTTTACATGCCCTTCCTCCCTAAAACTTTTCCACCAAACCACAAAAACGTTTCAACAACTAAATCTTCATAAAAAAAATATCTTTAGTATGAATCAGATTTTCCAAAAAAAATTCTTGATTGCAGGCATAATATGTCGGGAATTTTTCTCTTTTGAGAGTAATATTAAGTCATTTACATGACCACATGCCCGGTTATCGCATCCAAAGACTGCAGTTTCGTTCTTATTGGAACTCATCTGCCTGGATTAGTGAATTACCGAACTAGAGGCAAATGTCATCTCATTGAAGCAGAAAGTGCCAACAAAATGATGGATGAAGTAAATCTATCTCATCAGCGAGTGTCCGCAGCATGGTGTGGTTCGACTTGTAAATTGAAGACAAAGCTTGTGTATTTAGCAGCAAGTACCGTCCCTAAGCCAGGGCTAAGGCGGAACTACATGCAATATACCAGACTGCCCGGTTATCACATCCAGGGACTGCAGTCTCTCCTGACTGATGAGTTTTAATAAGAATTAAACTGCAAACTCTGGATGTGATAACCAAGCTGTCTGGTATATTGCATGTAGTTCTGGCCTTAGCTCTGGCTGAGAGGCAGTATCTTACTGATAAATTAAGTCATTTGTTTTGTGGTCAATTAATTTCTTTCCAATAGCTAACTAGTACCAAGGTGATGATAAACTAAGAAATAGAATGAGATGAAAAGGAATGGAGCATTTTTACTGTCATTTAAGCTTTTCTTTTTGTATTGATCAAAGCCATTTTTGACTATATGACTGTGTGCAGGACCCATTCAATGTGAAGTTTTGAAACCATATACCAAGTGATCTAGCATTTTAAAAAATACACAGCTTGATTTTTTGTGCATTTTTATAATTTAGTATTTTTAGTCGTATGAATTGATACTATCATTTTTTGACTTTATTTATCCGTTTTTTTAAATTTAATTTCTAGAATATGAGGATGTTATCAATCATCAGAAAGGCGATTCCTTTTATATCAGGTAAGGACAGAAGAACCTGCGTCTTAAAAACTTTTCCTTTTCTTTTGTTTAATGCATTCAAAGTTCAAAAACATTACAAGTGTTTTCTCTTTATTGCAGAACACATTTCAGCTATGAAAGCAATGTTAAAGGAGAAGTAAGCTTTAATAAAGGACAAGTTTTTCATGTGATCGACACTCTATATAATGGCAATCCAGGCTCTTGGCTTGTATATAGATTGACCAGAAATGGGCAAGAAATACAAAGAGGTGTTATTCCCAACAGCCAAAGGTAATTTATAAATGTTGTAAATACTATGTTTTATATCATGCATGAAATTCAAATTTTATGGGATGGTGGAGTGAACAACTAACATGAAATGGTTTTTACACTTAAAATGGAGTGAGAAGATAGACATGTTCCTGTCAAAAGTTATGAAGTAAAAATGGTATTGGTTTGGTTGCATGTTTTACTTTATCACCAAGTAAAATTTGCCATTTCACCAGTTTGTGAGTCATTGGTATGCACTTTTGGGTACCTTGGTATCTTCCTTAACGTGAAGGAAAGTGGGAGGGATAGAAAATGCAGAGAAATGTAGCATAATATTTTCTTTGTAAACACATGCTTGCAGTAGTAGTATAATTTTTTGAATTATCTTCTTTTTATTTACAATTTTTCCTTGAACCGTCATGTTTTTAAAGTGTTAAATTTGTGAGGCAAATGCAAAACTGGCAACAGTTTTTCTTTTTCGATTTACTAATTTCATTTTACTTGTAGCTTTAACATACTACTTTTATTATAAACTCGCTTTGATGGAGTGCATCTGAAACTCCTACCTTCTAGAGGTAATCTGAATCCTTAGACGTTTTCCCTCAAATTAGTTTTACCCCAAACTATAAAACTCCAATTGTTTACAGTACAATTTTTATCTTTTCTTTGCCCACATAAGATGCATACATCACTTTCATTTTATAAAAAACCTTATGTTGTAATTCACCCAAAATCAAAGAAATGAAAAACAAACTGTTTCCTTTTTTTCTGAGTTTTTTTTTTTTTTTTTTTTGATATGCTTATGTTTAAATTTTTTTGAAACATTCTAATTAATACTTTCAAAAATCTACTTTTAGAGCAAAGGAATTGGCTCAAGCACAGCAAACTTCATCAAAGAAAGAAGGCGACAGCGACAGTCGTGTAAACTTTTTCCGTCGAAGAGCTCGTCGTTCTAAGTCCCTATGTAAAGATCACTGGGAAGATGTTGTTCTTGGTTCGTATGTTTGACTACATTTTAATTTTCATTAGACTTAAAGTTAGGCTGAATATTGATCATTTGTTTAAATTTGACTTTGACTTTCTTGCAGCTGATACAGTCACTCGATTCCCTCCATATGAAAGAGTTATCCTAAATCAACGTAAGTTATTCTTTGAATTTTTGTGCTTAGTTAGTAAAATGATTTAATTATACACTCAAATCTGTTTCTGTACGGTGGATAGGGATCTCATAAAAAAACACAAAAAAAAAATGTTTGTTTTAAAACATAATTTTGTTGGTGTGGAAAATAACTTCATCTGTTTCATAAATAATTTCGGCAATTGAGTCTCAGTTTGACTGAAATTTTCATATACCACACAAAAAAGTTTGCACAGAAGACCACACAAAAACAGGTTTTGAGTGTATAAGGTGTGTATCGGGGTTTAATCCGAGTTCAAAAAATCTGTAGCAAATGAGCTAAAATGGCTAAAAAAGCTTTAGCAAAATGCTAAAATGTCAAAAGCTAACGTTCATATATCTTTCTAACTGCCAAAATGTGTTTCAGCTATAGTTGGAAACTAAATTCGAAGTTCAGCCATGACATCTTTAAAGAAATAAATATGCAGTAGCTGCTTTTATTTTCAACTGGTCCACTCCTCTCAATACATGAGGTACTGAGGGGTCATAATACTCATTAAGACTAATAGTTGTTGAACTTACTATTAATTTTAACACCTTAGCTAAGATTTCTAATTAGATTATCTTGAATATAACCATGCAAGCTTCCTCTCTGGATGTGTGTATCATTTCTTTATTTAGGTTTTACTTAAGCAAAAAAGTGAAAATTACTTGCACTAAACCTGCTCTTAGCTTTTTTTTTTTTTTTTACATAAAAACAATTACATAGATTGGAAAACTTTTACATGCAACATTCATGACAAAATATTGATTTCAGCTTTTTTGATAATAGGACTTCTTTTTTTTTTTTTTTTCTTTTTTTTTTCAAAGCTCAGTGCTGAAATGTATGTTGTGTTGAAGGAATTCCTCATATGTTTCCCTTTTTTTTATGCATATCGTATAATATGTACACAAATGCACATACATACACTCATAAATTATACATATATAATAGAAATTCTGTATAAAAATATTAATGTAAGCATAGTATTTTTTTGCTGGAAAATGTTTTGATAGTCAAAATATTGATTCACTTTTTGAAAACAAGGGTTTTGTCCTACCTTCCTAAATATTTTGTGCTGAACTAGTTAGGTGTGTAAAATCAGTTTCATACTTTTTCCTTGCATGAAAGATCATCTGTTTTATTCTGCTTAGCTATAAATTATTTTAAAATAGTATTTTGCATTCTATTTCTTACATACGCAGAAAAATATTTTAAACTAAAGTTTTAGGTTGAATTTAGCAATAGTAATCTCATTTTGTAATGTTTATTTTGTGTTTTGATTTTCAGCTGGATTTATAAGACCAGTTGTGATATTTGGACCAATCACAGACATAGTTAAAGACAGACTTTTGAAAGATTACCCAGAATGCTATGCAGCACCACGTATGTAGTAATCACTACTTTTTTAGCTATCACCAATTGTTTATTACTCTCACTTGGCTGCAGTTGATGTTCCTTTGATTTTTGGAGCTGGGCAGAAAAAAACAGACGCCACCACCTGGGAAAAGGGACATGCATGTGAAGTTTGGTTGTGTGGTGGACGCTGTTTCTTTCTGAAAAGGATTGTGTAAAGATGAAAGGGTAGGGTAAAAATAAAATCCAGGGGACAGGAACCATTTGAGACAAGAAATCTAACCTAGTGGAGTCCTACCAACTGGATTGGACTTCAAAAATCAAATTTAAAAAAACAGCATCATTCAGATAGCAATACTGTACACTAGTGAAAAGTATTATTAACTAATGCCGTGAAAACAGTATAAATTAAATAATAATAATAACCGAAAACAAGAAAAAAAATTTTTAATGATTTTTGAAAAGAGCATTTGATTTTCTAAAATATATATCTGTTTCTAAAGATAAATCAATTGCATGAAATTCTTAATTGTTAATTCAAAGTCGACTGTCTGAAAAAATTTAGAGCTTTAAACGCAGTTGAACATGAAAAAGAAAATGTGCAATTAGAATCCATAATTCACATTGAAAATTTTTTAAAAACTTATCTTGGTATTGTCCAGAAGGGCTAGTCAATCCCCATGAATCTAAATATTTCCAAGAAGTCCAAAAACAATTGTGGGTTGCAAAGGACATCATCCTTTGCAGACTAATATGTGAGCAGATGAGGCCTCATCAGCAGAACACCATTGGCATTCTGAAAAGGTCTTGTGGCCCTCACAAAATGTAAGGTCTCTTGTATGTCCACTCAAAAATCTGGAGTAGGTCGCCTGGTGGGATCTTGAGTCTGAGAGATTCACCTGGGCATTTTGCAAAGTACCTTGAGTGGGTGGGAGGAGTTTTCACTTTCCCTGAAATTTTACTCATGTTGAGTACATAAAATCAAAATGAAAAATTAGTTAGTGTTCTGTTAGTCACATGTAAATAAAAATGATTTCACATTTTTGTCAAGTATATTGATGTAAAATCATCTGTAATTGGGGCAAACTTAACCTGGCAGCATTGTGAAGGCTTCTCAGGTCCTAATCACAACATTACGATGCTGCTAGACTGGATTTGCCTCGACTATAGTTCAAATGCCCTGTTAAACTAGATCAAATTGAAATATCTTTTTATTGCACATTAAGTTTTATTTTATTTAACTTTTATTTTTTACAGAATCTGAAAATCAGTTGGAAGAAGAACAAAGCAATTTAAAATCACCTGGGATTATACGATTAAGTTCCATTAGAGATGTTATTGATAAGGTACTAAAGTAAACTATGCCCTTTGTCATTTTATTATTATTTTATGTACATATTTATACATTTAACTTTTGTTTTGATAGTAAATTTTTATGTTATATATTGTTTTGTTGAAAACTACATGCTTGGAAAAAAAAACTCTTTCTTTGTTTTTGCCACTTTTATGCTGTATAGTATTTTTTTATTTGCTTTAATGTGATAAATATTTTTATAAAATTCTCTTTTTTTTTTTCAAAGGGTAAACATGCCATCTTAGATATAACTCCCAGTGCTGTCGACAGGTTGAATTATGCCCAGTTTTATCCAATTGTTGTGTTCATGCATGCTGAGAACAAACACATTATAAAAGAATTACGAGCTAAATTCGCAAAGTCAAGCTATAAAAGTTCAAGAAAATTATATGAACATTCTGCAAAATTGGAAAAGTTATGGTCCCATATTTTTACAGGTATGTAAAGAACAGGCTGTATATAAGGAATGATGAAACAATTAATATTTACTCTTAATCAATTCTTAACATGTCTGAATAGATTTTAAATGTATTGTTCCTGTGTTTAAATGAGTCCAAGATTTGCACCACAAGTAATTTTTCCTCGGAAAATAATTGAAATAACAACATACGTTGATACTTGTTTTCAAACTAAAAAGTATTGTCTTAACAATTGAAGTGTTTGAATAGTAAGTCTGAATGAAGTGTTGACAATGTAAGGAATGTAAAAACTAGAGAAATATACGATTATGAAATTGACTTAAGGTTATGGAAGAGAGATATTTTAGCTATGTTTAGCTATGATTGTTTTTAGCTATGTTAATATGTAGCTATAGAATCATAACTGTGTGATTCTATAGCTACATATATTCAGTGGAGAAAAAAATCAACCTCTTGATTTGTATTTATGGTACTGTTGTGACTAAAAGTGATACTTCCAAATTTTAGCTATCAATGGCTCCAATTTTTCAATTTAAATAATTTTTATGTTTTCTTCTGTGAGCTCCCCTTCTCCACACACACACACCTTATTTTTCCTTAAGATTACGCCACTGCTTTCATTATAGCAAAAGCAGTATAACTTGAAGCGTTTTTAGGAATTTATATCATTCAAATTCTCGAGGGACCATGGTTCCACGGGCTAACAACCAAGCCTAAGTCCTTGTCTTCTGAGAGCAAAATATTTCTGTTACAATGGCTTGCTATGGTGGAAACAAGCAATTAATGTTTAGTTTTGAAATTAACCTGTTTGAATGTAGCCTTAACAAACTAAACTTGAGAATTTTATTTTTTGCAACTTCGGTCAAGTTGCAATTCATTTTCTGTGGATCATACTTACTGTGTACTGAAATTTTATCTCAATTTTTTGTAGCTTCAATATCCCTTACTACCGGCGATTCATGGTACAAAAAATTGCAGGAGACGATTGATAGGCAACAGAAGCAACCTCTTTGGGTATCAGAATCCAAGGCAAGTAACAAAAAAGTTGCATTGATACATTTGCTAGTTAGACCCTTTTGTGCTTTAAATTTTTTGTTTGTATAGTTTTGTGATCCCCTTTCTTTGCATACAAGAAATATATGTAGGTTTATAATCTTTTAACTACATTAAAGTAACCATTACAAAAATTTCCAAAGGAGCACAAATTTTCATTCATTGCCCTCGAAATTCTAGCTATGTTACGTCAATTAATGCTAGAATGAACATGTGTTTCATTGAAACAGATATTTCGTCGTGTGTATTGGTATTCACTCTGTAATGAAATTTTACTGTATTACCCAAGATTAACAGAACATTGTAGATTATAAGACATGGAGTACATGCTCCCCATTAGATTGCATGATTTAGGGAACAATTTTTTTAAATGATTTTATGTGCATCAGTACTTTGCCTTTATCAACCATTAAAATTTTGTTATAAGATCTAAATGTTCACATCTATTGATGCCTGACATTCCTCAACCTGTTTTTCGAATCATTAATTGGTAATTGCAAACAAAAAGAAATAAATAGTTTGTATGAGTGATGCTAACAAAAATATATTCGGAAAAAAAGTTGTTGATTTTTGTCTAATTAATAATTCACCGTTGAAAATCAATCCTGTTGATGCAGCAAGGAATATTACATTAAGAGCATTTTAAACTAAACTCTGATTCAGTAATTTTTGTACCATGAGATTCATTTTCTCCCATTTCATTGTACTCATTAATTTTTTTCAGTTTATTACTTGTAGTAGGAGGAATGTTTTTAAAGTAAGTACCGTTTTGAAATTAAAAAAAAAAAAAACAAGTATAGATAGAGCAAAGAAATTTATTGTACAAAAAAATCTACCAGCTATATGCTATTTTTCCACATTGCCTCTGTGATTTTCCAAGCATTTGTCATAGCGCGGTACACGTTTTTGTATGATCATAGAAAGTTGGTGCCTGTGTAGTCAACCATGGGATAACTTGTGCTCTGAGCATATTATCATTGCTTCTGTGCCACCGACCGCCAAAGGAAGACTTTTGTTGCCAAAACAAATGAAAGTTGCTGCATGCGAGGTTCAGGGCAGTCCGGAAAATGTTCAAAAATGTCCCAGCCAAAGCCCTGTAAGAGTCTTTGTGGTGTCTGCTTTCGAGGATATCGGAGTTTCCCGATCTCTGATAGAACTGCGTTCGAGACTAGAACGGGGACTCGGGGTGAACGAGATTAGAGGAGTGTAGCAGAGCGTGGGATGGATTTGTAAATAGAATGTGTGTTTTTGCCTAGTGTACATAGTAAGAATAAATAGTGATGTATCCATAATGAGATTGTTTGTTGAGCACCCTAACATGAACCCACAACCAAAGCATATACACTACAGCTGGCGACGAGGATGGGATAGCAGTTTTTTCACAGCTTTTAGTGCAAGTGCGTAACGGTAAAGCAAAACCGAAAGTGTGGATTAGGGGATTTCCCGAAGTCGGCTCAAGGTAAAGCTTATTTAATTTTTATTCTAAAAGGATGGAGAAGCTTGTAGAACAACTCATCAAGCAAAATGAAGCTTTGATGGCTGCATTGCAAGAGAAATCAGACCACAAACAAGATAGAATATCAGTGTCATTTGAGAAATTCGATGAAAACACTGAAAAATTTTGATTCGTTCATAGAACGGTTTGAAGCTTTTTTGGACATTCAAAATGTTCCAGAGGCAAAACGTGGGAAAGTTCTGATTTCTACCTTGAATGCGAGATTGTATAATTTGTTAAAAAATTTGCTCTCTCCGGATAATCCTTCGGATAAAAATTTTGCTGAACTTAAACAGGTTCTTAAAGATCATTTGAATCCAAAAGCTTTAATAATACCTAGTCGGCATATGTTTATTAATAGAAAACAACAGGAAGGGGAATCAATAAGTAATTACATTGCTCAATTACGCTCGTTAGCAATTCCGTGTGACTATAAGGAAAATATGTTAAACACGATGTTAAGAGATGTTTTCGTTAGCGGTCTACGAGATCGTAACATCTTAGATCGATTATTTCAGGAAGATGATATAGATTTAGAGAAAACATTAAAAATAGCCTTGTCAATGGAAAAAGCTGTTAAGGGTGCAAATGAGATTATTGGGACATCCGCAGAAATGAAAGTACTTAAAACTAGGAAAAAAGGGTTTAAAACGCAGAAACAAAACTTTGTAGCTAAAAATAATAAAAAACAAAAATGAAACTTGCTCGCGTTGCCTGGGGACGGATCACAATAAAAATAATTGTAGATTTTCGTCTAGTGAATGCCTTTTTTGCAGAAAAATCGGACACATTGCAAAGGCGTGTTTCGCGGCAAAGAAAAATCGGCAGGTTCAGCAGAAAAAAGTAGATGCAAATGTTGATCCTGAGTTACAAAATATAGTTCCTATTTATGGATTTAGTTCTAAAAATAATGTGTTAAGTGAGGTAGAACCGAAAAGGACCGCCAATAATGGTTCAAGTTAAAATTGAGAACAAAACTGTTAACATGGAACTTGACACGGGAGGAACAGTTTCTGTAATGTGCATTAAGGAATTTAGAAAAATTTCAAATAAAGAGATTCAGCCCACAAATTTAGTGTTTAAAACATATAGAGGTGATAAACTAGTACCTTTAGGTTACGTCACAGTCAAAGTGGAATACCAAAGCCAAAAATCGGATTTGAATTTATACATTGTGAAGGAAAATTTGGATACAATTTTCGGCCGGGAATGGCTGTATAAAATCAATCTTGATTGGAGTGCCATTAAAACGTTAAAAACTTCTAACGAATTGAGTTTAAAAAAATTGCTGGAAGAGTATAAGGAAATTTTTGACGGCAAATTAGGTGAAATAAATAATCATGAGGTAAAGCCTGAATTTAAAACCTAATACTCAACCTATATTTTGTAGGTCAAGACCCGTACCTTTCGCGTTAAAAAAATAGAGTTGAATCGGAAATCGATCGGCTTGAGAAGGAGGGTATCATTGAAAAGGTTGATACTTCAGAATGGGCAACACCAGTTGTACCCATTGTTAAAACAGATGGTTCCATTAGGCTTTGCGCCGACTACTCTGTAACACTTAACCCTAATTTGGAAGTACCACAACACCCTTTGCCAAAACTGGAAGAAATATTTACATGTCTTAATGGGGGTAAACATTTCTCGAAACTGGATTTTAGCCATGCATATTTGCAGATGAGGGTGCATCCGGAGAGCCAACATTTATTAACCCTAAATACCCATAAGGGGTTATACGTTTGCAAACGGTTGATGTATGGGCTAAATTCGGCCCCTGCCATTTGGCAACGTTATGTTGAGGGATTATTTCTTGGTATTGAGGGGATAAAAATATTCATGGACGATGCTAGAGTAACTGGTTCGGATGACCAGTCACATTTAAAAGCATTGGAAACATTCTTTAAGAAATGCAAACAACACGGTTTAAAATTGAACTTAGCTAAAAGCAAGTTTTTTTCAAGATGAAATTAAATTCCTTGGCCACAAAATTGATGCCCAAGGACTGCATAAAACCGATGAAAAAATTTTGGCAATTACGAACGCCCCAACTCCAAAAAACGTCCAAGACGTTAAGAGTTTTTTGGGCTTGGTTAATTTTTATGGTAAATTTTGTCCAAATTTGGCAACATTGGCTTATCCCTTAAACAACTTGACAAAAAAGGAGGTCAAATGGAATTGGTCGAAAAATTGCCAAAATGCTTTTGATAAAATTAAACAGGTAATATGTTCAAATAGAATATTAATGCATTATGATCCCACCTTACCGTTAACTCTGGCTACGGATGCCTCTCCTGTGGGTCTTGGAGCGGTGCTCTCCCATGTTTTGTCCGATGGAACTGAAAGGCCAATAGCGTTCGCATCGAGGACACTTACTGCCACGGAGCAGAAATATGCCCAGATTGACAAGGAAGCTCTCTCAATAGTTTGGGCAGTCAAAAAGTTTTATCTTTATCTAAAAGGAAGACGGTTCACCTTGGTGACAGACCATAAGCCCTTGGTGGCAATATTCAATTCAAAAAGTGGACTTCCTATCCTCACAGCTACTCGACTGTTGCATTATGCGCTGATATTACAGGCATATCAGTTCGATATAAAGTATAGAAACACGAAAGAACACGGTAATGCCGACTGTCTTTCGCGTCTACCTCTTAAGTCCGAAGATTTGAAAATTAAAGATGATGTAGACATCTTCCAACTCACTCAAATAGAAATGTTACCAATCACCGCAAAAGAGATAGCTAAAGAAACGCGTGCGGATGAAGAATTAAGTACTCTTCTTTCGAAATTAAAATTGGGTGAAAGTCTAGAAGGTAGGGAAGCCGAATATACCTTACAAGATGACTGTATTCTAAATGGACAGAGGGTAGTTATTCCAAAGAAGTTCAGATCTAAGATTCTCGATGAATTACATCAAGGCCATTTAGGAATCGTTAAAATGAAGGCCATCGCTAGATCCTATGTCTTTTGGAAGGGAATAGATGACGATATTGAAAACGTCACAAAAAACTGTCCCGATTGTATTAAATTTAAATCAGACCCAGTAAAGGCAAAGGTTCATCATTGGGAATATCCGAGTGCTCCATGGGAGCGCATTCATGTGGATTTTGCTGGCCCTATTTTTGAACGAATGTTCTTTATAATAGTAGACGCACATTCGAAATGGCTAGAGGTCTTTCCCTTGAAGTCAGCAAACTCTTTCAAAACAATTGAATGCCTTAGAGACTGTTTTTCCAGATACGGCCTGCCTGTCGCTATGGTGAGTGACAATGGTCCTCAATTCACATCTAGCGAATTTGAAATATTTGCGAGGAGCAATGGAATTAAGCACAGGACGTGCGCGCCATTTAAGCCTTCAAGTAACGGGCAAGCTGAGCGGTACGTTTATACTGTTAAACAAGCTCTAAGAGCCATGCAGAGTCATCCTGGAAACATTAATCAAAAACTCAGCACATTCCTAATGAATTATAGGAAAGCACCTAATTTGACAACCTTGCAAAGTCCAGCCATGCTTTTCCTAAAGAGAGAAATTAGAACTAGGATTGATCTAGTTCGTCCCAATCTAAAGCAAAGAGTTGAAGATCGTATCCGAAAGGATTCATATCATTTCAAGGACAGAAGTTTTGAGATAGGGGACAGAGTCGCTATTCGTGATTACCGATCGGCAAATCGCCGATGGAAAATTGGCACAGTGATCAACAAGGACGGTGTGCTGCATTACACTATCGATGTGCAAGGAACATTGATACGCCGTCATATTGACCAAATGAGAGCAGTAGGGAGTGAGGTACAGTCTTCTCCAGTGATTTATGAACCGTATGTAGCAGCTACTTCGAAGGATGTGAATCCAGAACCGCGGTCTGTGGTCAATGACTTTAGTAAAGAAACTGAAGTTTCGCCGACTACACCTGCTAGACCTGGAACGTTAGTGGTGTCCAGAAACACAATCCCAACACCACCGGTGAATCAGAACTTGGACTCACACCAACCTGAACTGAGGAGATCTACACGAATCCGCAAGACTCCCCAGAGATTAGATCTCTAAATAAGTGGGGAGGGATGTGGTGTCTGCTTTCGAGGATATCGGAGTTTCCCGATCTCTGATAGAACTGCGTTCGAGACTAGAACGGGGACTCGGGGTGAACGAGATTAGAGGAGTGTAGCAGAGCGTGGATGGATTTGTAAATAGAATGTGTGTTTTTGCCTAGTGTACATAGTAAGAATAAATAGTGATGTATCCATAATGAGATTGTTTGTTGAGCACCCTAACATGAACCCACAACCAAAGCATATACACTACAGTCTTCATGGTTCACTACACAGGTGGCAACTTTCTGCAAATTGGTATACAAAAACTTGTACCACGACATGACAATTGCTTGGAAAATCACAGGAGCAATGTCGAAAAACAGCGTAAGTGTGGTAGATTTTTGTACAATAAATTTCTTTGCTCTATCTGTACTCGTTCTTTTTTTATTTCAAAACGGTACTTACTTTAAAAACATCCCTCGTATATTGTACTGTTTCCTAAAAGTGAGCATAATTAAAAGGTATGAAGAAAAGAAATTAAGGCTAAGTACAAACTAGTTTGAATCATTCAAAAGGTAGCAGCTTCAAAATCTGAATTTTTTTCAGCACCTGCTCACTATTCTTCAGCCTTTATCAAGATACAAAAATTAAAAATTGTATAGTAGTCTCCGTTTAATGTGATCACTTTGGAGCGCAATGATTTTGTAACAATAAGCAAATCAGGAAATAATATAAATTTACTAATTTAGGCCGTACATTCAGTTTTAAAATAAACATCTAAAAACCTCACCTTCTGTCTATGTGCTATGTATTTCCTAAAAAGGGTACAGAATTTCCAAAATAAAAATATCGTCGAATATTGGTTGATGTTTTTTTTTATTGTCTGAAATATTTCTAAAGGAGCTCATTAAAAATTGTTGGTAGTTTTCTTGACCAATCACGGGGTGCAAGTTTTGCAACTTTTGCTGGATTCCCATTTTTTAAAACACTTTTGAGATGGAATGAAACAGAATAGATACAAGTTAATAAGTAATGAATAATCTGTTAATGAATTAATTGGGGGAATGTACTGATAAATTACCCTTCCTTTTAGCTAACTTTTATCATATAATTATGCTAAAGAGAATACTGCTACTGACCCTAAACCATCAACAATATTATCCGTCCACATTGTGTTCAAACACTTTATGCATAAAATAAAAGGGACTTTAGTAATATTTTCAATTCATTAATTCTTTCAAAAGTAAATGCTTGAAACATTGCTTCTTTTCATTGCTGACAGGGTTCGTACGGGTCATGGAAATCCTGGAAAGTCATGGAAAAAAAAAAGCAAATTTCAGACCTGGAAAAGTCATGGAAAATTTAAATTTTCATTCAAAGTCATGAAAATTTTTTTAAGGTCATGGAAAAATGTCCTGGGCAAAGAGAAAGTAACCGTATCTAAAAGAGCATTAAAAATCTTGAGTGATTTAACAGTATTGCACATGAAACTATTAAAACTGGAAAATTGAACGATCCCAAAAACAAATCTGAATTTTGAAATTTCATTGCATCCACTTCTGTTGCAGCCACTCGTCTTTTTTTGCAATGTAATTTTATTGCTTGCACATCACTCATTTTGAATTTACTATTATTTTCAACACTTCTTACATTTTTTATTCTGTAGTCGCGAACTTGCACAATGTTGATTTTGCCACGCCCACTCAAAAATGCTATTCGATTGCATCCAAGTTCGTTTCCATCACTCGTAAAAGCTTTATTGTTAAATTTATCAGAGTTTAGCTTAATTTGTTGAAGGTTTTAGAAAATAAAGATCTTTAGTCAGGCGACAGCATACATAAATAGGAGAATTTTAATATTCTAAAACAGTAGTGCCCAACATACGGCCCGCAAAACTCATTGTCAGGAATCAAACACTATGTTCTAGAATTTTTAAACCTGTTAATTAGTATGAATTTGAATATGTGCAAAAAAAAAATGTAAATTTAAATGAGAAGATTTATTCACTACTGAATGTTTTTTAAAAATAAATATCTGGCTTAGAAACATTTATTTACTACAGAATCTGGCTTTACTTTAAAGAACCAAAATACTGTTAAGTTATATAGATGATTAAATGCATTTTTGATACTAAAAGGAAACTTTTGAAGCAAATTTATTGAAACTTATTAATGAGTCATTCAACCTTTGTCCCATTCATTTTCATTCTGTCTGTTTACAAAAAAAAAAAAAAAAAAATAGGCATTAAACACCATTATATTCCATTCACTGTATTTTTACTTACATTTATGTGATGAAGACAAATAAGAATGGCTTGGTTTTTTTGGTGAAAACTGATATTTTTAATCGCAAGTAAGTGCTTCAATGAGGTAGTGGTATTCACGTAAAAGTTTTGCTGATGTTCATTTCCAAAAAAATTGGCAGGCTTGGTATTAAATTGTACTATTCTCTTCATGTAACAAGGTCATGAAAATTTTTATGAAATCATGAAAAAGTCTTGGAAAAGTCATGGAATTTTTTCATCCAAATAGAGTATGAACCCTGTGCTGATAAAATTAATTAAGAACGTTTGTGCCTTATTGGGTGCTTTATTCCTGGCCTGTTTGGTTTTATTGACACCCAAGCAGCTTCAGAAATTTTTCGTACCTAAAACTAGGTTTGTTCATAGTGTAAGGGGGGAGTCATACTTCACCATGACACTCCCCCCAACCCCCCCCAAAAAACAGTATGTATCCACCGCTGAACAAATTTTTCTCTAATTCTAAGCCATTTGGTAGGGGAAAGAACAAGTTTTAAACCTGTGTATGTGTGATAATTTTAAACGATATAATGATCACAAAGGTGATAGTTTTAACATACAAATAAGTTGAGAAAGTTGGGACCAAGGTGTTTTGACTACAGTAAACAATTGATAACACAAACTGCCATGACATTAAGTACTGTATTTACCATTTTAATTTTCATTTGCAGCCTGATGAGCCCATAACAGACGATTTCCTGTTTCCAATGTCCTCACGATTAACTTACGCCTCATCTCCAGAGAGCGACCTTGACATTTCCATCGATTCCCGTTCGGCAACCCTGAGGGAATCGGTTTCATACAACGAGAGGAGGTTGGTCAAGTCTTCCAGTGATCCTAGCATTACAGCCGCAGAAGAGTTAGCTGATGCAAAAAATTTAAATCAGTATCCTGCTTATAGTTTAGGTAGAAATGGACAGGTGGGTGTGTATTAACTTGTTTATTCTCAAATGTTTCAATAATGTTTTTGAATTTTCTATTGTTCTGTTTATTTCTTTTGATGGGATTTTGGTATCTTCACATTCTTCTTCGACTACAAAAATTTCAAAAGTTCTTTTCTCTCTTTCCCAGCTACCCTATCCTTACTACATCTTTCGCAGGGTAAGTGAGACTTCTATGCATGATTCTAATCATATTTTATTCTGAAAATCAAACAAATATTTTTGAGTAACTTGATTGTGCTTGTAACTGGGTTTAGAGTTGGCATTTTTTTCAATTTCACATGCATTGTGTAAAGTGGCAACTGAACTTAACTTGGCAAGTTTTTGTCAAAATTGATAAATTTTGTAATAATTTATTTCGTCTTACTTTAATTGGACAATTGTGTGTCCTGTTATCTATACTATCAAAACCTGTGAGTGTACCTTTAACCTTATCTCCTCTGGGTTGTGAATGTCTACCAGGTTAATACTGGTAATATTGGATATAAGACATCCAGGGGTAAACGCATTAAAACCATCTGTCACTCAATGTAGATGGTGAATGTTGGTTGTCGAGTCAAGCTCCTAGTAGGTTAAAATAAAATTTACTCAAATAAAGTTTTTCATATTTTTGTCTATGTTAGCAAAATTACTAAGCTTAGCAGAGTCAAAAGACAATTAGTTTGCTATATTTTGAGGATGTTGTTTAAGGTGTTACACATTTAACTAGAAAACAACTAGTGATCTTTAACTTTTACAAATGGGTCAATGTTATTTTCCAAAATAATTTTAACTCTGGTAATATAACATATATCACTAAATTGTTAATATGGAATTGTTACAAAGTCAAGAAGCTTATTCTATTGTTTTTTTATGCTTAGGAAACTGCCATACCGTTACAGTCAGTATTCAATGTGAACGATATGATGACTTTACCAGCTAGAGGTATTTTTTCTTTTAAGTACATTTCTATTGTTTACCTTTACAGTGGTAAATTTGCTCATATTTACATTTTCATTGCATTGAAGCCACAATTATATATTACATTCTAATAAATGTTTATCAAATTCAGTATTGCCAGTGCAGACGGAAGATTATATTCTGAATTCATCAAAGACAAATGGATGTAGCACTTTTACGCCACAACAACGTTCCAAAATTGATCCTTATGCTACACTGACACCCAGTGAAAAAATGGTGAAGCAAATAAGTGGTGAATTAAAGGGTGAGATAAGTTTATATCTTTGCTCCCAACTTTAGGTTGTGGTAAATTTACCTTCTTAGTTATTGAATCTGATCTATGAAACAATATCTGATCTTTAATAATTCAATAAACCTAACAAGATTTTGCAGTTTAAAACTGCATTGCTCAACCAAATTCCTTCAAAAAAGCATTGTTAGGAAAGCTTGAATAGAAATAAAGATTTGAATTATTTTTTCTAACAAAAAGTAAGTTCCAATTAACATGTGTTAACTAGTATATGTGTGCTTATCTGTTTTTTTTTTTTTTTTTAAATTTGTCAGACAATATTAAAGTAATATAATAGAGAGCTGGCAAGAATTTCCCCCATTATTATAAAAACTAGAAAATCAATGACAGTCTTACCAGTAAAACAGTTAAGTTGCCGGATCGAGTTCAGCCTTGTCACGATAAAGCCTTTCCCTGCATGTTAAACATTACCAAAACATATAACCAACTTATCATGCCGTGGCGGGAGTTTCATTGTTGAAACGTGCTCGTTACTCACTCATTGGCTATTATATATAAATGAGGATTTCAGTTACAAAAAATCAAAAGCAAATGAACATTTTTTGCTTTTTTTTCCCCATGTGACCAATTTTAAAAATGTAGCATATTTTTGAAATGCATATTTCTCTTTGCATTGAAGAAAATTATTTAAATTGACAGAAAGTGACTTTAGGAAATATTTCAAAAGAAGTAATAATGAATTCTAATTTAAACCAGATTATGAGTTGAAAAGTCTCACGTTCAAAGCTTAAAATTACTATTATTACCTCAACAAATAATAAATAGAGTAGCCAGCAGAAAAAGTTCTTGTGTTACTTTTTCCGAAATACTTAACTCTTGCTTTGAATAATACAGTCGAACCTTGTTATCACGACTCTTTTGGGACTGTCAAAAAAGTGTCGTCATAGCCGGAGCGACGTCATAACCGGAATAGTTTAAAAATTCGTAATTAAACATAAGTTAACAAACAAAATTAGATTTAATGAAGAAATTAATAACCTTTATGTATGTATATGTTTTTAATTAGATTAAACTAATGCAAATTTGAATTATTGGTAGATATAACAAAAATTATTTGAAAAAAAAAAAAACACTTCACTCTTTTTTTTCTTTCTCCAATTCTAAAATACTTTCCAATAAGTGTTTGCTAAACTTTTGAATAACATTTTTAAAACTCCTCCTTTCCACGAAATTACCAGCAAGAAAGAAAACAATTCAAGACTCTCCACTTTTGCCTGCAATTTGATTAGATTTTGACGGCTAAGTCCCACCTTTCGAATATGAAAAAACCCTTTGTAATTCTTTTATCCACTTTAGAGTTGTGTGTCCCTTTTCGATCTAATGAGGAGCTCTTAACTCTTTTTCTCTCATGGGAGAAGCTTGTAGTGACCACCTACAGCTTTAGGTAGCTATGGTCTTTCTCTTCTTCTGCTGTTTCCCTAGTTCAGTATTACAATCCACCTGCTTTGAATTCCTTTCTATTATTCCTCATCTTGTCAAAATCTGAAACCTGTACCTTTCAGAACTTATCTACCCGACCCCCGCCATTCTTGAGGTGTTGTCATGCCTGGTCAAATCTCTTGTCAGAATCCCAAGTTCCTACAACAAACATTTCCAGGTGTTTTCATTATTTTACTGAAAATTTTCCAGTTGCAAAGAAATATTTGATCCAGTCTGCGCAGCTTGAAGTGTCGTCGTAACCGGAGTTGCACTAAAAAAACTGTCGTTAAATCCGGAGCCACTTAATATTAAAATAATACGCCATAAGTTCGGGACTTAGAAAAAGTGACGTGACATCCGGAGTGTCGTGAAATCCGGGTGTCGCGATAATGAGGTTTGACTGTATTCAAATTTTCAATGTAGAATGAGCAGTTGTTGCTTGGTCTGAAATATAGTAAAATGAATATTTTTCCTTTTAGTAGAGTTATATTTTATATGAACTAAGCCTTTAGCTTCCCAAATAATAAAGTCGTGATCTACAGTTGTTTCTCTGTTTGACTTTCAAGGGACTACAAAAAATCGTTTCTAAGTAGAGTGTTTCCTTAAACAGCATTTTTGGAAAAAACCAACTGATAAACACTCTTCATGCTTTTGTACTCGCAATACATATATTTTAATGTAGGGACATTTTTTAATACTATTATTCAATACCCCAAGCATGAATCAGACTTTTTCTTTTGTTCAGATTGCAATCAGTTCTGTGATAAAATTTACATCATCCAGGTACTATGTTTTCCCTTGTATCGATGTCAAGGGCAAGGCTCATAATGTTGTAAATGTTCTAATCGCCTTCTCTCTTCTTGTCAATAACATATGTTTTAATGATATTGAATTAGTATAGGTATTCTGTAAGAAGCTTTCACATTGTGAATGAATCTCAGATTTAAAGGCTACAACTCCTTTGCTAATCGTTTTTTTTTTTAAATATATAGGTTGTATGAACCTCTAAATAGCCTGTCTAAAGTTCATTAAAAAGGGTAGCCTTTTCTTTTTTTTTCCTAATTTTTGATCCACACATTTTACCCAGTCATTCACAAGAGTCTTGATGATACAAACTTTGGTATTTTCTTAAAAACATAGAAGGAATTTTTTATGATGTGTTAATGCAAAGCTAAGTAGTCGATCACTCCCTAATATTTCTTCTAAAACATGTAAGCATTTTTTGTCGTTAATTGTTAAGAAAATCATTGATAAATACAAATAATGTTGTGCTCATATAGGAATTTTCTGCAGTGTATAAAACTAGAACAGCAAAAAATCATCATTAAATTAAGACTTGTTAAGAAGAGCATTGTTAAAACAGTGATCCAATTTAATTCATACACATGAAAATGATGAAATTATGTAGTGTTTATGTTTCAAAGCAGTAACTTTTTTGTGGGCAAGAAATACCCATTTAATTGCTCTGAAAAAAGTTTTGTTTCACTGTTTGCTTTTTTAATGACCCTAATTTATTTGTGTTTTACAGAAATGTATGAAACAAGACCTCATCATATGAATCCACTACCTCCTCAAGTTGACAGAACAAATAAACCTGCCAGACATTATGAGCATGGTAATTTATCTTTGTCTATACTACAATTTTATTTGACAATATTACATAAAGTTTTTACACATATACAGTGGTAGACATAATTATAAACTCAATTTTTTTTATTTTGGTTTAATTATAGCTTAACTCAATTTACCTTTTTTTTCACTAAAGTAAAGATGAATGGTTAAAAGAATAGTTCTAAAAGTAGTGCAACTCATCAGTTAAATTGAAAAGTTAATGAAATTAGAGAATTTGAAAAATTAATATCATTACGTAATTTTAGCATTACGTGAAACCTGGACAAAAGTAAAAACTCAAAAGTAAAAAATCCAAGATTATAATAAAATTTTCTTTAAAAACGTTGATTTTAAGCTATAGAATGTATAAATGTTGCCATCAGTGATTGTTAAATATTTTGTTTTTGAAAATTAATGAGAAACATTTAAATGCACTGCTGGACAAAATTATAAACTCAAGACCTTTTTCATTTTTTCAATCATAATTTAACCCAGTTTAATTTTATTTTTTATTTAATAGATCAAATAATGCAATTTAAATGCTCAACTTTAATATCTAAATAAACTTTAAGGGCTCTTGTGTATTATATTCTAAGTTTTGGATTTTCTCATCATCAACTTCTTTTCTGAAGAATAAAATAAAAAAATTCTTGTCATTAGCTACTGCTTATTTTCTATATAATTATGTCAAACTAAAAAATGCCACTGAATAAAAAAAAATAATAATAAACAGTTATTTTCATTTCAGACGATATTTTCTCCTCAGTTTAATTTTTCTTTATTTTTCAAGTAAAACTTTTTATCTATTTTCATGTTCAGAATGATTTGAGCTTTTTTTACTGCAAGTTTTTTTTATTCTGTCGAGTGGTTTAGTTCTTCGTGCTTTGGTATTCATTGAGTTTTGATATGCCTCAAAGTTTAAAACTTACAGAGCAACAAGTAGGAAAAATTGTGGCCTACAGAGATGCTTGTAAAACCCAGCGCCAAATTGCCTATTCAGTTAAATGCTCCCAATGGGCAGTAAAAAATGTACTGAAGGATCCCCCAAGTTATGGAAAAAGAAAAAGGACGGGGAGGCATTCGAAACTAACTGAGAGAGATCGAAGATATATTTTACGCACAGCATCAAACACTGGAGCTTCTTCCAGCAAAATTCTAAAGACTTTAAAACTCAAGGTTAGCTCTTGGACAGTTAGAAGAGTTCTACAACAAGCTCAGAATATGAAGTGGAGAAAAATGAAAACACAGCCAAAACTGGAGGTTCGGAATTATTACTGAAAGATTTCAGTTTGCACAGAGACATGTGTCTTGGAAAAAAATATGGAATTCAATTTTTTGGTCCGATGAAAAAAAAATTCAACTTGGATGATTCAGATGGCTTAAGATACTATTGGCATGACATTAGCAAAAAAGAACTACACATATTTAGCCGAAACTTTGGTGGAAGTTCTGTAATGGTTTGGACTAGTTTCTCTCAGCATGGTAAAGCAGGATTGGCGTTTCTTAATGGAAGACAGAACGCTGAAGATTACCAATTAATACTGGAGGATCATCTCTTATCTTTTGCTCATCTGATTCCTAGAGGTAACTGGTTATTTCAGCAGGATAACGCAAGTGTACACAGAGCGAAAAGTACAAAAGAATGGTTCAAGCGCTGGGGTATCAGAGTTATCAAATGGCCAGCTCGCAGTCCGGATCTTAATCCGATTGAAAATCTTTGGGGGACCATGGTTCGCAATGTTTATCATGATGGGCACCAGTACCAAACCACAGAGGAATTAAAAAGGGCAATACTTTCAGCATGGAACCATATGCCACTGCAACTGTTGGAAACTCTTGTGAACTCTATGCCCAGCCGCATATTCGAGGTTATTCAGAAAAATGGTGGCCCAACTCGTTTTTAAAAGTTAGTAATTCACACTGATGGCTAGATTTTTTTGCAGTGTTAATTTTTAAAACATTTCAAATGTTTTTTTTTTTTTTTTTTTTTTTTCAATTTATCCATGTTAGTAGCAAAATTACATTTTCTTAAATCTATGATTTTGTTTTACTAAAGTGATTAACTGAGTTAAATTATGATTGAAAAAATGAAAAAGAAAAAAAAAAGTTAGTGAGTTTATAATTTTGTCCAGCAGTGCATTTATATGTTTCTCAGTAATTTCCAAAAACAGAACTTTTAGCAATCATTGATGGCAACATTTATTTATTCTATGGCGTTAAATTAACATTTTCGAACGAAACTTTCTCGAAATCCTGGATTTTTTACCTTTGAGTTTATACTTTTGTCCAGGTTTCACGTAACGATAAAATATTAAATTTGCAAATTTTCTAATTTCAGTATTTTTTAAAATTTAATTGATAAGATGTACTAATTTTAGAACTACTTCTTCAACTATTCATCTTAACTTCAATGAAAATAATTTAAACAGAGTCATGTTATAATTGAAACAAAAGAAAAAAAATTGAGTCTATAATTTTGTCCACCACTGTATTATCGGAAATTTGTACTATGTACCAGCTTCTGGTTTTAGAGGGAGTCATTATCAGAAAGGAGGTGTAGGAGTCAAAGTGCAATTTTTGGGCCCAAATAGTCTAGGGTGAAGATGTCTTGAAACATTAGTCCCCAAAATAGAACTTTAGGCTAAATTTAGGGGGGGGGTCATACCCCCCCCCCCTATTATACTTGCGCCTAACATGTAATCCTTTCTTTTACAAAAAATTTTTGTTTAATGAAAAAAATTTGCAGTTTACGAACCACTTAAATAGATTTAGTGAAAGGAAAAGAAAATGCACTTAGTATCTCCAGAAACAAAGTTCATGTACTCAAACAAACGAATAATAAATTAATGCATTTTTGCCTAAATTTGAGCTTTTACTCTTGGACAAAATACAAGAAATATTTATTTTTCTTTAGAAAAAAAGAGAGAACATAAGTAACATTATTTTCTATGTGTTCCCAAAATCAAATGATGTGCTTTAATGCAATTGACATGTACTTTTCAGCTGTCTCTACTTCTTATTTTACTCTGAATTGCAATTTGTGCATTTTATGCTAAAATACTGCTCAAAAGTAATATTTTGTTGTTCAAAATGCTCATTCATAATTTAATATTTGACTAATTTTTAATATAAAACTTTTTATAATATTAATCAGATATTATATCTCAGAAGAATGTGCATTGTGAATGAACTTATGTACCATTTTCTTTGTCCTAAAACTGTCCTCCTATTGTTGAACTTTGTTTATACAGCCACAGTTAATTCAAAATCTCTACATAGTATAAAATGAAGTCTCCAAAAAGCATCTGTGTGTTTGAACTCGCAAAACTCGAGAACTACCTGGCCGATTTCGCTGAAATTTTCAGTTTGTTCCTTTAAGTCCTGAGAAGGTTTGCAGACCAGTTCGAAAACAATCCAATGAATAATTCTTTTTTTATTCCAATTTAGGTCCAATTTTCACAAACTCCCGAATATGGGGGTGAAAAATTACTCGCAAATAGTATTATTATATATCGTTGGAAAGGGAAGAATTTTCCGCGTTCTACGCAATTTGTTCCAATGCTCTAACTTAATCGCGGCGGGAGTTCTTTACGTTTTTAGCTCGAATTTTTTTAGGCTTGGCTGAAATTTAGGTACTACTTTCTTCATTAAATCCATCAATAAAAAGTGAAGGAATTGTCCCACAGTTTTCCTTTTGACAGCATTGGAAAGAACTGCTTTTTTAATCCAGATCTAACTCGACCAAACGTCGAAAGTTTAACCTTCTATCTCCATTAGAAAAAAAGTTACAAGCGAATTAAATGAAGTTCAAAAATCTGTTCTCTATTCAAGTTTTCAACCATTTTATTTTGCGTTTCCATGGTAACGCTTTTTGAATCCATATTTTATTTCCATCTTTCTCATTTTCAATTCTTAAACTTATTTTATTTTGTGTTTTCATGGTTACGCCTTTTAAATCCATCTCTCTCATTTCATTTTAATTTCTTAAAAGTATTTTAGTATCTGTCGTCATTGTTTGGGGAGAAAATTTTGCATCATGGTTTTTCTTCTTTCATTTAATCCTGGTTGTTGAAGATACTTCACTTGGCCCAATGGTTTTTTTATTTTTTTTTTCTAGGTAGACCGGGCAAAGCCGGGCCGCGCAGCTAGTTATGGCTAAAACAGCGTTTTGTTAATAAAATTTCATTTACTTTTTAATTACATCAGGGCTGGCTCTAGTAGTTCTGCCGCCGTAGGCGATATTGACAAGTGCCCTCCCCCCTCCCTCCCATTGAATAATAATAATATAAAAAAATATTATATTATTAAAATAAAAATAATTGTAAAGTGCTTAAAATTAAAGTGAGTTTCTAGTTAAATTCCAAACTGGGTTTTGCATATCCAAGCACGGGTACACATTCTAAATTACCTTTTTTTACTTTAAAGTTATGTAATTTATGGCTCTGAAACAAACATATTTCATTAAAATAAAATTAATATAATCATATTTATAGTTAATATTTTCAAAGGGCTTTTAAATCATGCAATTTGCAGCCTCTAAAACTAAATTGAATTTTCTGTTAAATTCCTATTTATGTTTTGGGTATCCAAGCACTGTTACACACTCTAAATTATTATTATTTTTTAGCATTGAAACAGTAAATTTTATGATGCTGAAACAGGCATTCATACTTTTTAAAAAACATTTTGAATTTCAAAGTTCGGTACCCCATAAAATTTGCCACCCTAGGCGGCCACCTAGGTTGCCTACCCCAAGAGCCGGGCTTGAATTAGATTGAAAGTGTCACGCATATGACTTAGACTAAAACGAGGGTTTTGGTTGAGACGAACAAAACATCTGACCTCTGCAGAAAGATTTTGCAATTTACTACCGTAACTTCATATCTCAGCAATTTTTTGTCTTTGAAGAAAGCTCACCATGCTGTGTGAAGCATATGTGGAATTGTTTTGTGTAGAGAATGAAGCTCATAAACCTGTTTACCTTTGGATAGGTCAGCCTACTTTAATAAAACTGTTAATCTTTTCCTTTGGATACTGCCAGCTATCACACCGTTATCACCCTTTTAAAGCAAATCAAGCTTTTCAATCATTATAGCATCTGTGTTGTTAATTTAGATTCATATTAGTATAAAAGGACATCATTTCAAAAAAAAATTTAATATATAAATACATAATTGCCTTTTTACGTATCAAAAAAAAAAGTTTGACCATTGTTATTTATGTTATGTTATTTACAGAAAATCAAACATTACCAGATGTAAATATGAATGTTTCCCATGACTACATCAACACTATGGAAACTTTTGAAACAATAAACTCTTTTCCAGATAGACAAGTAAGTATTTTATGTACATGTATTCTTTTTAGTTTTCAACTATAGGTGTACTTTGTTATACAAGAACTACTAAAGCATATACAGTCAACTCTCAATAACCCGAAGACCCAAGGGACCGACTAAAACGTTTAAGTTACTTGTAGTTTGAGCTATGAGAAGTTTCCACAACAGTCTCAAGAGTTGGGGACCTGTAGAAAACTTTGAGTTATTGAGATTCGACTATATTGCATTGAGCTTTTTCTTTTATTTATTTTTTGAGCAATCAAGGAATGCTTATTATTTTCTTTGCATTTTGAGTGGTGTTCTGCTCCATTTTCAAAACAAAATGATTTTTGTAATGTGTGATGAATTACACCAAAAGCACAATGAAAAAGTATTGAAAAAATATGCTTTCTTGTATCTGATCTCTTACCGATTGGATTTTTTTTTTTTTTTGTATTTGTTGTTATTTCTGTATATTTTTAGATTTCTTAAAAAGTAGGCATTATTTAATATTACAATTGTACACATTTCTTAATGCTAACATAATTTATTTATGGATGATTGCTAAATGTAATTGGGTGTAGTTTTTAAAGTGTTCTAACGTCTAAAAACATGGAGTACACTTCAATGAAGAGCATATAAATTTTTAAAAATAAAAAAGTGTTTTGAAAAAAAATAAGTTTCAAAACTTGGTTGTACTCCTTAGCTGTAAAAACCTTAATTCGTCAAGAACGTTCAAAAATTTATTATATTGTTATTATTTTAATAGCAATTGTGGATTGCTTTTTCTTTTTTTAATAGTTTGATAAAATAACTTGTTCTTTTTCAGATATATATAGAAAGACCTACATATTCTGATGAATCTCATGGCCTTCCAAATAGCATGTCATGCTTTTCTAACCAGCCAATGTTATCACCTAATCATGACATATTAGATGCTATACCACAAAGGTCGTTCCCTAATCCTCCGATGCCATATCAGTCCATGACTTTAGATCGAGCCAAATTTAGCCACATGAAAGCAAGGTAACTTAAAACTACTATTTGACATCACATCACACCCGCGGGTCCCCTGTTCCTATCACAGTAGTGACTTGCCCAGATTAGGCACCCTCGGGAAGTTGCAACCTTTTTTATTTAATTCCAAAGTAAACTACTATTTGGCAATCGGCCAAGTAAAGACGATTCCATCTGAATGAATCTAGCAGGGGAGAAGGGAAAATAACGATGAGATATTGATACACGCGTTTTATGTCACTAATGCCTTTTTCATTCATTGCATTCTCTAAAATAAAATGGGGGGAAACAAAAATAGTTACTATGGAAACAACAAAAAAGAGAATAAAATGTTTTCATTACGTTTGGGAATGTAAAAGCAAAATAGTATGCTCAAAACTTGTGAATAAATGAATCAATTAATTTTTGTAGTGAAAATATAAATCGAATATACTTATGATTAAAAAAATATTGCCATGAGCAAATTTTCATTTTTACAAAACTGGGGCTAAATAATAGAGAGGCACAAGTGCACATCTGTAAAAAGCCAACTAACACCCCTATAAACTAATAGATAAGTCCATTTCCGCCTATAAACCAGATATTAGCCTTTCCATTTGATCGATGGTCAGATAGTATGCTCGGTTCATCTGCAAATGCATATGTGCATGTGAGATTGCATGTTTTATTGTCTTATGTTACTAGTGCTTATAAATGCCTAAAATCGGAGTCTTTTTTTTTAAATTAAATGCATATTACTGTAGTTTTCACCTACTTTAAGTTTTTTATCTTATTTATTAATTTTTTTAAAATTTGTCTTTGTATCTTATGTTGCTAGTGCTTATAAATACCTAAAACCAGTCTTTTTAAAAATAAATACATATTACTGTAGTTTTCACTTGCTTTAAGTTTTTATGTTATTTATTTATTTTTTTTTTTAATTCGTCTTTGTGTCTTATTTCGCTAGTGCTTATAAATATTTAAAATCAGAGTCTTTTTCAAAATAAATGCATATTACTGTAGTTTTCATTTGCTTTAAGTTTGTTATGTTATTATTTATTTTTTTACTTGAGAGAGATTGTGTGGAAGTTGAAAAGTTATTTTAATTTTTACTAATAAGTAACAGGAAAAAAGACTATCTAACAGAAGAAAGTCTTCAAGCACAAATTCTAATTTGCTACAATAAAAGTATTTGATGGGTGTATTATTTTCTGAGTAAATAATTGCTTTAATATTTGTTTATTGCCTTTGTAACAAAATGGAAAAATAGAGAAGCCATTTCTTATTCATATGTGACAACTTTTTAGGCATGATTAAAAAATATTAGTCAATTTCTTTGAAAATTGCATTGATGTTTTAAATTATTAATTTACTTGACCCACATCAGTATAGTTTTTTGATGGGAATTACACTCTTTTAACTTTTAAGCATCATCCCTGGAATTCAAATCCCAAAATAGTTTTATGATGTGCATGTTAAACTAAAAGGCAGCTTTTGATATGTTTAATGTTATAAAATTAAGAAAAAAATCTTTTTTTTTTTTTTTTTTTGAAGTTCTGTTTATTTTAAAACCATTTTTTTTTCTAGACATGACACAAAACCACCACCTCCTCCCCCTCCAGTCAAATCAGCCAAGACCAGGCAAGTTCAAAAATTTCCTTTTTTTTCTCTCTCTTGTCTGCACTTTTTTCTTGATGTGTATATGTGTCATTGTTTCTTCAATTTTTCATTATAACATTATGTTTTTATCATATATTTTTATGAACACACATATATGTTAGAGATGCAACTATGGTGACAAAACCTTGATTTTCAAAATTAAAACATCAATGGCAAACTAAATATTCTCCAAATAGTACTTTATTATTAAATAATTATAAAAATTGATATATATTAACTTTGTCTTCAAAACAAATAATCTAAAATATCCTTTTGTGTCGAATCAACTTTTCTTTTGTGTCGAATTAACTTTACTACCCCTTAAATTTATTTTATTTTATTACTTATTACTTCATATCTAATACTTATGAGCTGCAAAAAGCAGTCAGTACTAATAATAATGGACGTAATGTATCATCACAATATATTTTATTTCTCTTGATATTTTTGGTGCAATTATAAAACATGGACATTGGAAAAACTTCTTTCGTGAGTTGAATGTCTTGTTTTGTTTTTTAACTGATGTAGACTGGAACTCTCATCATGTAATAATACATCATGTAATTATGTAGGTGAATATGGTGCGCAGTGAAATAGTTAAGCTAACTTACTTTTTTCAAAATGAACAGATTGGAAATTAGTTTTGAAAATAACGGTACATAAAAAAGAGCAATGTATTCAGTAAAAAAACTTGCATTGAAATATAATTTTTTATTTTTTCCAGTACGTATATTCAAAAAAATTAAAGTTCATTCTTTTTTTTTTCTTGCGGCAAAGTAAAAAATGAAATATTTTTCTAATAAAATAGTTTTATTTTTTGATAATCAAAAATATTTTTGATAAAATGAATAAGTAAATAAAGAATAGATGAATAGATAATGAAGCAATTCATGAATAAAATAGTTAATAAGCATATGATAAAAATAAATAAATGAATTTTTTAGTAAATCAAGGAATGTAAGTAAATTAATTAACGAATGAATACATCAGTTTTTTAATAAATGATTGAATAAGTAAACAAAATGGACTGTTTCACTTTGCCCCACATTCACTTGACTAATTGTGCAAAATATTTTTTTTAAAAAAAAGCTTAATATTAAATAAATAAATGCTACGATGAATATTTATAGGTATTAATTCATATTTAAACTGTCAGTAGGAACTTTATCATTTCATTAAAAGATATGATTTTTTTTAAATTTACCAAAGAGTATTAAGATGTGAGTATCAATTTTTGAAAATTGCTTATATATATTATCATATGCTTTGATCTTCAGAAATAACTTTTCCCTTACTGGACTAGCCTACATGTTGTGCTACATAGTTAAAATATTACCAGATAGGTGGCACAAAAAACAGAGTAAATGTTCCACTTCACTTTGCCATATATGAAATATTGTCTCTATATCACAACGTTTTTTTACAGGTTGTCCGATGGCCGTCCCATTCCTCCGCCCAAACCCTCACAACTGCAGTTGAGAAATGTTACCATGCCCCTGGACAATTCCATAAAAAGTCACGAGCTAGTCCCCAAGCAGAACAGTTCCGATCAGCCCGTGTCACCCTACCACTCCAGGTCCTACCCCACTTCTCCGTCCAAGCCCCCTCCCCCTCCCAAGAGGAGAGAGCCCAGTTACTACAAGCAGCAGACCAATGGAGCCATGATGGGACATTCTTACAGCCAGGACAACATGTATTCTCCGAGCCGAGCGTACAGCAACGTCACGTTCAGGGATTCCCAGAAGCCTGTTCTGACAAACTCCCCTACGCGCTCTTCTCCCCCTCCCCCACCCCCCATGGGGCTCGATCTCTCTTCCAGGGAAAACCGAGGAAGCGCATTCGAGCTGTATAAGAAGTCAGAAATGAATCATCACGATGGTAGCCTGGGAAACCATAAGTAAGTGAAACGTGCGACTTTTCTGTATTTTTACTGAATTCAGTAGTTTGTGCTCGGGGGGGGGGGGGGAATCATGCAGTACAACCTTATTTATCCGAACTAACTGGGACTAAGGCAATCTGGATAAATGAAAATCCGGTTAATATTGTCGCCTCAGAGCAACAGTAAGATTAGACATCTAATTATTAGGGAATTAGACATCTATTCCCTAGGAATAACACTAAGATATCTTAGTGTTGCCCTGATGTGACAATATATGGGTAATAAGCAAAAAAAAAGAATTCTTAAGCAAGAAAGCAGACTTATCTTTTATCAGAGCAAAAAACAATGCTTTATAATGAAGTTAATTTGCATCGCTTCATACAAACAAAAGAGCAATGAGTCATGGAAAAATGCTCTAAATTATAACTGACATAATTCAACATTTTTTCCTTAAAATCTTTGATTTTAAAGCTAAAGTGTTATATGAATAAATAAATATTTATTTGCTTAAAAGATATAGTATCTCTTGGGGCAAGTGAAAGCAAACTGTGTGAGCCACTGCCCTAGTGCATTATAAATAAGAAAAGAAGAAATCATTGGAGATAGTGACTCAAAAGCATGAGATTTTCTGGGATGGAATTACACTCTTCTTTTTTTCTTTTTTTTCCTCAATTACAAATCCAGGATTTGCATCAGAACACAGGATTGTGCAATTTCTGCAATATTTTTCAAAAAAAAAAAAAAACATATGCATACTGTTCCCATACAAATGTCACTTAAAATTTTGGTCAAGATAAAAAAATCCCATCCTGGAATATTCCTTAGTGTGAGCCCTAAAACTATCGCCAAAATGTACCTTTTTCTCATTTTTCATTAATACAAGTAAGGAAGTGAGAAGCAAAGGGATATAAGTGCCAAAATTAAAATTTTGGAGATAACCAGCACAAATTGTATTTTAACCTTTCCTCTATTTTAGGACAAGAGATGGTACTAGTAGCTCTGGTAGGTGCTGCTATACAGCATGATTTAGAAAAAAACTTCAATGAAAGCCTTGAACTTAAAACGCATTTAGTCCACTTACACCCCTTTGCTTCTAGCTGCCCCAAGTGATCTTCAAATCTTATTAAGACAAATGGTATGATGTTTCAGGAGGTACTTTTTAGAAGAACCGAATTCAACTCACAATGTCATAGCGACAGCCCAAGGTGTCTTTGGCAGTGAAGGGGGCACTCTTACCTCTCGAGAAACTGGAGTGACCGTCATCATACCTCCCGGGGCCATCTGCGAAGGAGAAAGGCATGAAATCTATTTCAAAGTTTGTCAAGACACGAACATGCTTCCACCCCTAGATAAAGATAAAGGTAAGTAAAACAGATATTGAGCCTTGGTTTACTTTTTAATGGGGGGATCTAAAGCACATACTTCACAAAAATCACTAAAATGGTTTACTTGTTAATTTATTAAGATTCCTATACATAAAAACAATTCCTTTAAATGCTTGAAATTCTTCATTATATCTTGCTGTCAATAGGGTAGGCAGATCAGTGAATGAACACTGCCCAGTGCATGAACACTTGTATTTTTTGTGAAAAAATAAGGTTTTTTTTTAAAATATGAATTGGCAGTAGTCACTCTCGGGGCCGTGTTGGCCTGATCGGTAAGGCATTGGACTAGAGGGTCCCAGGTTCTATCAACGCTCGTCGAAGATCCACCGTCTTCATTAATGGTGACTGGGGATGTTAAATATGCTCGTGGTCACCAAGTCCTCCAAGTGATACCATACCTCTGGGGTTGCTGGACCAGGGATTGCTCGGTTTCTGGTCTGGTTCAAAAAATCAGAGCTGTCTTCAGGGTCCCTCCCAGGGCTGTGGTGGCCTGATCGGTAAGGCATCGGACTTGTGACCCGAGGGTCCCGGGTTCGATCCTAGCCAGCCGAAGATCCACCGTCTTCATTAATGGTAGTTGGGGGACGTTAAATATGCTCGTCTTGATAAAGTCCTCCAAGTGACACTATACCTCTGGGAGTGCTGGACCAGTGATTGCTTGGCGTCTTCTGATCCGGTTCAAAAAACAGCTATCTTCAGTGTCCCATCCAACTGGTTAAACCATAAATAGTGGTAGGTACGGTGGACCCTGGAGTGTGAAATAGTCGCTCCCTTCTATCCATGTCCAGAAAGAAAACAACTAGATAATGCTGTGTTTGTCCACCAGTTGGAGTGTTCATTCTTTCAGTCCAAGCACTTTTTTTTCCATTTCAACCCCCGAAAAGCTTTGATGCAGAACCATTAAATTTTTCACATTTTTTTCCAAATAACTACTTTTATCATTCAATGCAATTTTACTGTTACTTGGCAAATACAACAATTTTTAACGATACTATGAATTTTTGAAAATGAAAATTCACTGAAGTGTTTAATCACTGGTTGGTCTACCCTTCTTACTTTTGTGCTGGACTAATAAATTCCTTGCATTTCTGATTTTGGGTTAATGCGTCTATCATCTTTTTATACTTTCTTAACATAGAAGACCCCAAAGCCAAGATTTTTAAATTGAGCAACTTTGAAATTTCACAAAGTACTTGCAGTCTTCTGATCTACTTATGATGTAATAATGGGTCATTGCATACAAAAGCAAACAATTTTTTTCTCACATATGACAACTAGTATATTTCATTAAAAGCATCAATACTAAAAAGTAATGAACAACTTTTTCCTGCTTAAAAAATCACACAAGTTTGTAGTTTTTTCACCAACAAAATTTTTTTCATTACTTCTTCAAATTAGTATTTTTTTATTATTTATTTAAATTAATATTCATTTTTCCATGGAATGAGGAAATACCGCTACTGTACTTGAACGATCTTGGTACAGTCCAAAGGTTGTTCAGAAAGCTCTAAGGCCATTGTAATAGAGAAGTGTTCAGCTTTTTCACTTAATAAAATGTAATAAACTTCACAAAATAAAGTTGCATTTTTAAAGTAGTTGCATTTTTGTTGTAGTCAGTATAGAGTGGCTCTGCAAGAGCCACACTATGCTGCCCTGGGAAGGAAAACTGCAGTATCTGCAACCTTTCATCTTTCATTTTTTTCCCATTTAGTCATCTGTTTTACTTTTGTTTTACTATACAAACTTGCTTATTTGATTTTCACTGAAAATAAAGCATAAAAAGAATATTAAATTCCATTATATCATTAGTATTTTGAATCAAAAACATGTTTGGGCAATTATCTCAAAAAATCATTTTTATAGATACTGCTGTTTACTTGCTCACAGCAATATATGTAGCTAACTAATGAAACTTGTGTACATCTGCAGGGGGGTCATGGTGCAGAGCGTGGCATTCAAATTTTTCCAGGCATTTTCTACTTTTTGGAGGGTTCTTGCTCTTGTGGAGTCTTTGTGGTATTTGGGGGTGAGCACCATTCTGCCATGGGCAGGTAAACAGCAGTATCTGCAGAAATGAATTGTAGAGATTTTTGAAGAAACGCATTTTCGAGTCAGTATACTAACAGGAGATTGTTTCCCCCAATCACCAAATCCAATTAAACCCTCACCAGGGTTGGTACGGTGGTGATTGGTGGAATTTAAATAAAATAATAAATACTTACAAGAGGGAAATGTTGGCAAATCAAATAAGCAAGCTTTTGCAATAAAGCTAATGTATAGTAGATAAAAAAAATGAAAATGAGTTTACTGCACTTTGCCTGCCCACGGCAGCATTGCTCATGGAGAAGATGGACATCCCTGTAATCCTTTCTCCTGGACTGTCCGTCTCTCTGGAATCAATGCTTTGGATTTAGAACATTCAAAAGGAAGCTAGTCCATTTAAATTTTAAAAATCTTCTTTGAATGTTTTCTTCAAATAAGAATGCCTTGCAATCTGGTCTACTGAGAAAAACTCTTATCTCATTTATTATTATTATTATTATTTGAAATGTATTTAAAAGAATTTGTGAAAGTTACATTCTAAGTTAAAACTGAAAAGATTCAAAAGATAAGATATATTTTGAATGAATCACATATGAAATAGTCAAAAATAGTGCCAGGCTTTAGACCTTCTTGTCAAAAAGTTTGAAATCTTAACTTACTAATGCATACTTCGTGTACTCATTACATAAAATTAGTGTATAACAAATTTCCAATTAATTTAATTTGTCTTTAAATTACATTAAATTTTTATGCTATGTATCAATTTTTTTTTAAATTACTTGAATTTTTATGCTGTGTATTAATGTTTTTTTCTTATCCCTCACTCAGGAGAGACATTGTTGAGCCCTTTAGTAATGTGTGGTCCTCACGGTCTCAAATTCAAGGTTCCAATTGAACTCAGACTACCTCATTGTGCCTCCATAAGTCCAGATAGTTGGTCCTTTGCCCTTAAGTCGAGTGATACATCAAACGGTAAGAAATCTCATTCATTAAGTCGGTGCATATTGTAAACTTTTAAAAATAAGTGATAGAGTTTTAAACAGTTTTATATGGATTTAAGGGAGGAAACCAGTTTAGGAAGCTGAAATTTTAGTGTTTTTCGTGAATTTTTTCACGAAAGGAAAGAAGTAATCAGAATTTCTTTAAACTTGAAGGATATTTTATTCATATTTTGAAATACACTTTGTAATTTTTTCAATTCACTTCCACCAGAAATAGTGGAGTTACAAGCTGCTGTCCATGGGCAGTCGTCATTAGCGCTCGTTGCTGGTGGACATTACAAAAGCCACAATTTTTATCTCTAATCATTACAATTTTTCTTTCTCGTAAATAGCATATTTCCTAAAAATATGAACCTAATTGTGATTAAAAAAGCTGGAAATTGCATGTTTTGAGGTGTTTTTCTACCATTTTTTTTTCACATTTCTTTCACTAAAAAGAATATTTTTATTAGTAATATCATCCCTCAGTTAGGTTCATATCGAGTATAATTGAATAAAGAATACTCCCACAAGTTTTTAGAATGACTGATCACTAACTCTTTGAGCTAGAATGCTCACCAGTTGAAAAAAAAAGTTGTTTTGAGAAAAACGTGTTTGAAAGATATCTACTGTGAACGTTTTCAAATTTCCAGAATCACCTATAAGTGCTCATAGCAGCACAACTAATCATAATTTTTCACTGAAATTTTAGCAACATATTCTTGAATAGTGTTACTAACATATTATGACATTAAAATAAAGTGGATTTTTTGTCTTGTCTAAACTAGAATCCCCCATTAAATGCAACTGTGGCTTGAAACTTCAACTGCAAATATACACATTGAAATTAAACTTTCATTCAATAAAATCACAAGTGAAAATTTATGAAATTTTTTAATTAATTTCATTTTCTATCACTAGATATCAACAGCAGCATTCAACCTCTTGTTCACCTCCTAAAACGTATCCCCATTCTAAGTAATGACATTTTGATGTATTGATCTCCACTAAATTTGTTTCTACCGTCATAATTACAAGTGAACTTTTTTATTAGCTCAAAACTAGTTTTTAGCTATGATATTTTTAATACAAAATAAAAAAATAACACAATTTTGTGCATAATGCTATAGCCAATTTTGATTAAACTTCATATTGCTTAAAGTACAGTATAACTTCAATTTAACGATACCCAATTTAACGATTTCCTCAATTTAATGATACATTTCACTGTTCCCGATTTGACTGTGTTTAATGTCTATGCTCCTCGATTTAACGATATCCTTGATTTAGTGATAACTTTTTCCAATCCTTTGACAATCGCTAAATCGAGCGTTGTATTGTATTTTGTTGGAGAAAAGTTCTGCCCACTGTCCCCACCTCTTATTACTAAACTATCCTGTTTCAATTGCTTCTTTTCATTCTATTTTAAAAGTTTTTTTTTCTCTCTCTCTCTCTTAATGGCCAATACTAAAGGTAGTATTGAAAATATCCATTCCTTTCTTCCACTCCTATCAGCCTATCCCCTCATTTTCGGGACCTGATAATGATCATTTAAAAATCCAAACATTGAGAAATACTTCCATAATTTATATGTACCAAAAAATAAAAGTATAGGTCTTTTTTTTTTTTTTTTTTTTGAGCCACTCCCCCCACCCCCTCTCCACCTCACAGGTTGTAAATAACTTCCAGAACATTTGAAGCATATGAGCATTTAAGACATAATTCAACAAGTATAGTTAGAATTTTCCTCTTTTTTTTTTAAGGTGTCCAAGGGGGCTCTGCTTCCTGCTCCCTAACCTCCAAAGTTGCTTCACAGAGATTTAAATTGTCTATTTTAAGAAGAATTGGTTTCAAATACATGTGATGATTAAAACAAAATAAAAAATCCCCATCCCCTCCCATAGAAAATGGAATTTAAGTAAAGAATTCATAAGTAGAATGATATTCAAATCCTGCTGCCACCGAAAAAAAAAAGAAAAGAACTTTATGGATATACAGTAAAACCCCTCCTAACGGACACCCCTCTTAAATGGACATTTTTTAATTCCCCCGATTTCAATGCAAATAACATTATTAAACCCCTGTCCTGCGGACACCCCTCTATTACGGACAAAAAAATTTTGTCCCGTTAGTGTCCGCATTAGAGGGGTTTTACTGTACTTAAAATAATTTGTTCTAAAATAAAGGGCTTCAAAGTGCACTACTCCCGCCAGAGTCCAAACTAACTTGTAACCATAGGTGCTCCTGTATGTACATACCAAGCCGTTTGACTTTAAAAACAAAGATTTTTTTTTTTAAACTTATCATTGAATAATTGAATTTGTAACAACTGTAGAAGTGTGAGTCAATCTTAAATTTGTTTTTACAACAAAACAAATATTTGTAGGAATGCCATTTTCATCTTCTTTAAGTCACTGTGTATAAGTTGAAAAGCAAAATTAGTTGAATGATAAGTTTTGCAAAATAAAATCCAGATCACAAGTAGATACAAAATTAAGTACTTACAAATTTTCGATTAAATATGTCATTTCACTTTTTTTCTAGTGATGCAATGATGAAATATTTTACTCTTTTTTAGGAGAGCCAGCAGAGTGGCAGAATGTGTCCTTGGACAACAGAGATGGTATGACATCAAGCCGAGTGGAGAACGATTACGTTTCTGTACTAGTAGATCACTTTTAGACTTTTAAATGTAAATTATCCATGAAACTTGTAAGATATTGAAGATTATGTCTGCCAAAGATTTTTGTATGAAATAGTTTATTCGTCTTAGTTCATGAGAGTTTAGTTATAATTTTTCAAGCATTTCTTTTCTATTGAAGTATTTAAAACATGATTTAGTCATTTTGTACTCTTCTTAACCTTGTTTATTAACTCTTTATAATCAAACTGTTAGTTCATATGTTTTTTAAATATTGCCAACTAAAATGATCTTTATTCCATTGTTTCTACAAAGTCACTTATGAAAACTCATTTCATTTGGGGAAAAAATTGCTGTTACAAGTGTTTAAATGTAAATAAAATATTGCCTGCAAATTTTGTTTTTCTTTTCATTTCCATGCATCAGAAAGAGCTATGTTTTGTTTATTGTGAATATTGACCTATCGGATAACTGGGTTGGCACAGAATACTGTGATTGAGAAATATTGTAGAGTGCTGATAAACAATGTATAAACCTACACAGTGTTTTTTTTTTTCTTTTTTAAATTTATGTACGCCTTCTATGTAAAACTTTCTTGAGGCGCATATGTACTCCATTTTTGTTGAGCACAATGTTTCCATTATCTTTTTATTCATTCCTTTTTATTAAATTTAAAGGTACATTCACATCCGCAAGTGATTTTCCACATTTTAAGACTCGGATTCGTTTATGCGTGCTATCAAATCATAACCTTTTTTTTTACAGCAGAATTGTTCAGCTTTCTCCAAATTTTGTTTTATTTGTTAACGTTTCAAAAAAAGATTCTTCAGGGGAACAGAGATATAAACTAACCCACAGTAGATGGTTGATGGAGCCATGAAAGCAAACAACTACTACTCTTATATATCAAAATCCGAAAGCATTTACCTATGCATGTCTCTCGAGCTCCTCAAGAATGGCAGCAAATTGAAGATCAAACCAGTTATCAAAAAAAAAAAAAAATCTTCATTTTACTAGAATTCTGGGTTGTTTGGTCTTTTCTTTGTAGGATAGTAATTAACAGACATAATAATTAGAAATGCAACTTCACGAGTAGCCGAGAGTTTAAAGTAGAATCAGGAGCTAAAAAATTCAAAGCTTTCCTGGGGGCCCATCTCACCCAGTTTCCTCTTTGTACAGCTTTAATTAGTAAATAGATTAATTGTAATGTCAATTTGTCCATTGACATTCTTTTGCATGGCTAAAAGTCGCCACGGGTGACATGAAGGGGGCGAAGCCCCAGAAGTACACTGCTAAGGTGATACTTTCGCGGAATGGCAATGTACGGTTTTCTACAAATTTATTCCCTTATAAAATTTTTAAATAAGAACATTTTCCAATAGAAATGATGATAAATTAAATAATTAGAATATAGAAAGGAATCAAGTAAATACAAAATATGAGGATTTGTAAAAAATAACTTAAACTTTTCATTCTACAACTTTATTAAACTAAGATAGGTGTACAACAAAGACATTATTCTTCAATATGGTCCCCACCTTTAGCAATGCACTGGGTTCAGCAAGCCACAAAACATATTTGCGGAATAAAATGGCCAACGACCGACTGAAAGATTTAACTTTAATGTCAATTCATTATCCTGTTCCTTTTACAGCAGAAGACGTTCTAGATCAATCAGCTCCAAAGAAAAATAGGCGCCTTTTGCTCTAAATCGACATTTTAGTATAAACTTTACCTGTGTGCTTTTTTTCAAGTCATTTGAACTAGCTAGGTTTTTTAAGTAATAACTTTATAATCTTCCGAATTTATATGTTTCAAACTGGTGTTTACGTTTGCACATTAAAGGGGAATAGTTTTGAATGCTCGCGTCAGATTAGTTTTCCGTACCGTACTACAAAATTAATTTCGAAATAGTTTACATTGTTATCCTACCTTACTGGTCTTATGAACTGGCAATAATAGCTAATTTAATTTTTGATTCAAATATTATTTGACCGATTAATGTTAGAAACGTTGTGAATAAATTTAATTTATTAACCAAATATAGTTATTAGTTTTGGTTTTATTGCATTTCATGCTTTTGAGCTTGGACCCCCCCCCCCCCCCTCTCAAAGTTCTAGCTACATGCTTGGTCTGTGTAAGCTCGAAGCATGTTCATTATGCGCATGAAGTCCAATAAACTATATAGATAAATGGCTACTTCTGTATGTATGTATGAATGTCCAGTGGCAGATCCAGACGATCCTGTTGAGAGGGGCGATTGAGTAATGTATTATATGGGGGGGGGGAGTAACAAAAATATTTTTTTTTTTAAGTTTAAGAAATGAAGCATGAATTTTTAATAACTAAGCTAGAGTGTTGAAACTCCCATAATTTTTGAAACAATCTGAAGTTTTTAATTAAATACTTAAAGCGATGTACCGGGTCAAACTGAAATAATTCAAATTTTTGCTCAACAGAATACTTTAACATAGAAAATAAATAAGCCTATTTTACGATTAATACTTATTAGTACTTTAGCCACCTATCAGGACAAAGAAGAAAATTGAATAGATCTCACCCAATTGAAGCTGTTTTGTAAAAGTTTCGGACAAATTCAGAACTTTTATTAGCACCACACTCAAAACCAATTAATCTGTGCCGTGTGCTACTCGAAAATGAAATCTCTATTCAGAAATTTCGAAAATTCCGCTGATATTAGTTCCAAGCAGAAAATTAAGTAAATAAAAATATGTATGAGCTGCGATAAATCCATAAAATTGTAAATCCCTTTTCCAGATGTTAAGGCTCTTCTATACCGTCCATCTTGGATTTCGACGCTTATGCTTTCTCTACGGGAAAATCTGCTACCTATGCAAAGCATAACACGAGAAATTACTGGAATATTTTCATGCGGTTTGTTTTAAACGATGGCTATGACACAGAACTAGAGATGCGCTTCTTTATTTCTTCTGTGGTTATTTTGAAATTTTTTTAATAGCATTTTAAAACTTTAAACGACTATTTTAACACGTTTGAAAAATGATATGGAAAAACTGAAAAAGGAGCGCAAGAGATTGAACTTTTCTCTTTAAAAACATATTTTGAGTTTGTTTCTGAGACAATTTGTTCTATTGATATTCTCCACGGAGTAAAGCCTTGTTTTCGAAAAATTGTGAAAAACTGCGAAAAACACGCCTTTCACCAGACCACACCCATTTCCTCCCACTTTGAGCTTTGAGGGACCACTTCCTCCCCCCCCCCCAGGGTCTTCAGGGTCTTGTCTGCTGCTTCTCCGTTCCTCTGCTCTACCTCAATGACAGGCAATAAATTACTGACTAATGACCATTCATTCCTTGTCGTTTTGTGTGTTGGTCTTGTATCTGTGTGACATCGACGAAATTCTTTCTAAAAAGAACAGTTTTTTTCTTCTTTCAAGTTCTATGCGATAAGTTTTTGAAATTATTTAGGTGATATATTTTTCAATGCTGTTTTAATATAAGTACCCCGTTTAAATGTAGAAGTTATTTTGTTTGAAAAATCAGTGAAAATTACCGCATTTTATAATGGGAAAAAAATTCGAAATGCCATTTTTATTTATGTATTTCTTTATTAAATTAATAATTTAAAAAAAATACCGCCAAGTACAGTGATTGCGATTTATATCTCGATGTGAAATTTGCAAAAATATAAACCAATTCACATAAAATACACTAGCCACATTAGGGGAAGTGGCGAGTAAATCATGAAATTTCCCTCTCCTGAATGTATGTGCAAGTAGAACGAGATTAATCTGGCGATTATACATATTCCGCAGAGATTATTCAAAATGGAGTTGTTTCCTTCAGTCAAAAGTACTAATTTTTAGTCATTGAAATTGATAGAATAAGCAAAAAAAATAAAAAATAACGTGAAGCGAGAAAAAAAACTTTCATTTTCCAGACGCTTATTTTTTAATGAATTTTTTAACATGTCCAATTTTGAAAATAAGACGTGGTCTTTATGACGTCACAAATGATGTACTTAGGCGCATCTGTGTACTGCGTTTTCACGTTATTGTAATCAAGAAGCGAATTAAATATTGCGCTCTACGCTTGTTATCAACCATATCGTTGCCATTACACTTGAGTAAAAATGCGAATTAAATATTAAGCTCTACGAATGGCAACAGTGAATGGCATTTCATCATTTGTGATGTCATCGGCAGAAGCCGTAAATAATAAAAGCGCACCGATTAAAATAAATTTTTAAAATTATTAAAATTAGTCAAATTATTTAAAAAACGGTCAGATCGTATTGCCAACTCCAGAGCTCGAATACGCTACCTTGCGGTGATTAAACAATACTAAAGAAAAAGGTAAAACATTCCATTCCACGTGTTTTCTTTGGGGTAAATTACAGGCTTCAGACAGTTTGTGGTGTAATGTAATTTCAGAAGAATAGAAAAGAAAGCTTCCCACAAACACGATCAAAAATTACTGTCATTTACTAAGCGTCAAAGCAGGGAAAATAGTCTTTACTAATAATAAAGCTGAAAGTCTGTCTGGATGTCTGGGGGATGCTGGTTGTCTGGATCTCTGTGACGTGCATAGCGCCTAGACCGTTCTGCCGATTTTCAGGAAATTTGGCACAAAGTTAGTTTGTAGCGTGGGGTGTGCACCTCGAAGCAATTTTTCGAAAATTCGATTTTTTTCTTTTTCTATTCCAATTTTAAGAACATTTTCACGAGCAAAATTATCATACGATGAACGAGTAAATTACCAAGTTATCATAACGTGGAACAGTAACATGGTGTAAGCCAATTGGTGAAAAATTCACCATACATTTTTTGTAATTATACAGGCGAACCATAAGACCTTTTAATTTTCTACTACGGGCAAAGCCGTGTGGGTACTACTAGTATTTAATGTTTATCAACTATATTCCTTGGCTCGTAGTGGTGAATATAATAAAAGTCCATAGCTTTACTAAAAATAAAGTCAATTTGTAAAGAAAAAATATTTTGCTTGACAATGTTCCAGAACTAGCAATATTTATTAAAAATAATCATCTCTTTCTGGAAGGATCAGATATATCACACACAACGATGCCTTTGAAAATGAAGTTTAGTGAAACAGTTGGTAATAATTCTCTGAAAGTCATAGCAGAATGAGTCTGAATAGGTTATCTTACAAGAAAATGTTTTTCTTTGGAATATTGGCTTAGTTTGCTTTTTGATATGGAGGCTTTGTGTGTTGTGCATTTACTTTCAGATCTTTAATTTTTAAGACTTTGACATTATCTAGAATTCTAAATATGTAATTAAATTTGAAGTTCCGTTTTGTTTAGGTAAAAATTAAATAGTTAATAATATAAACTTTTTTTTAATAGAATTAATACTATTATCTAATATACATTTTCCAAGGTAAGAAATGAAAGTAATGTACAATAATCCTAATTTATTGCAATATCCACGAAGAATAGGAAATTATGTGAATAAACTAGTAAATTTGACAAACATTACATAATGTATCATATTTACCAAGTCTATTGAAAATTATGAATAATCGTCGCTAGTTATATATAATCAACAGTTTGTTTCCGTTACACACCACACGTAAATAAATAAATAAATAAATAAATATATATATATATAATGAATACGTGTGTATATGTGTATATGTATGTTCCCTATACAAATCCACACTTTTCGTCGGATCTGGACCAAATTTGGCCGGAAGGTACTTGGGCACCAGAGTAGGAATGTAGGGGGTTGAAAAAGGAACTAGGCATCAAGGACGGTCAAATGAAAACAATTAGCAATCGTGATTGCTCAAAAAACGCCAAATGTGTCGCAAAGTTGGCGACAAAACTTGGTGACCAAAAGCTTGGCGAGAAATTGCCAAATGTTTGTATAAATTATAACACTACTTGAGTTTGCATTGAATTAACATTGACTCCCTACCCCCCCCCCAAAAAAAAAGGTGTAAATGACCCCTTTCGGAACATCTAAATGAAACCAAAATGGGAGGTGCACAACTAGACCCCACTAGGAGTCTACGTACCAAATTTCAACTTTATAGGACATACCGTTCTTGAGTTATGTGACATACATACGCACTTACGAACATACGGACGTCACGCGAAAAGTCGTTGTAATTACCTCGGGGAATGTCAAAATGGATATTTCGGGTGTTTAGGCACATATTCGTGTGTGGTTGGGTTGGAAAAAAAACTCAATATTCATTCGTGGGTGAGCAAAATGGAAATTAAGTCCGAATTTTGAGATAATTTTTTTTCGTGAATACAATACTTCCTTTTTTGTAAGTAAAAAGGCTTTAAAATCACCAGGAAAAAATTAAAAATCACTGCTAAGCCTAATGGAACAGAAATTTTAAATCAGAAAATTATCGTTTGCGCAATCTCATTTTAAAGTAGCGTTTAGAAGGTTGCCAGTTTTTTTTGTCTTTTGTGACTAAATAAAATTTTGTTTTCGTTTTGAGGTAAAATTTTCCCCTTTTGATTATTATTTGGCGATTTTTCTTTCTTTTTTTTTCAGGATTTTAGTTGTATTTATGGAGGGTTGCGTTTAATTTTTTCGGGAACTTTTGATTTGCCGTTTTCTTTCTTTGAGAATGATTATTTCCACACAAAAAAATTGCAGATATTCCTATGAGAGGGGGCACCAAATTTTGCCAGGGCCTGGGCATCACTTTGGGCTGAGCGGGCCCCATAGGATACTGGATATAAAAGTTCTTTTTTTTTTCCTTCTTTGGTTGGAGAGATTCCCCCCATTTGGAACATTTTTGATTGGTAGTGAAAGGCGCCTTTTTGACTCTGGCGCCGTAGTGCGCCTCACGACCTCGCACATAAGGACGGCGCGGCCATGGATCTACTATCTTAATTCACAATGGTTTTTTCGAACTCTTTCAATGTTTCATTTAAATAAAGTTTTTTTTTTTTTTTTTTTTACAATATCAATTTATCAGTCATTATAACTGTGAAAAAAAAGGAAAGAAGGAGACTGCGAACAAGAAAGTTCACTATGGCAATACTGTCATCAGCCAGTATCTATCTTTTTCCCAGATAATTGTTTTTTTTAAATTTTCATATTATTTTGTGTTCCTCCCATACTCAAGATGGAAAGGGATCACATTTGATTAATCCATTTATATATATATACCTATATATATATATATATATATATATATATATATATATATATATATATATATATATATATATATATATATATTTATATATATATATATATATATATATATATATATATATATATATATATATATATATATATATATATATTCAAATTCATGCATTTTTTCCTCCCCTGTAACTTTAGAGCCACAGGTGAAAGTATTTTTTCTAAGAATCAACGAAGGTCATGACGAATGCAGCACCTCGTATCAAAATGCTTCTCCTTTGAAGATTGTACATATTTCAAGAATTATCATTACTTTTATTTTCGTCTTGATCATTTGCGCATGCTCACAATCAAAGAACTCTATTCACAATTTACAATGCATTTTCCGAACTCTTTTGATGTTACATAAAGTCGATTTTTGCAAAGCGAATTTATCTATCTTCGCAACTGCGTGAAAAAGAAATGAGACTGCGAACAAGGAAAGTTGAGTGTGGTGATACAGCCATCAGCAAGTAATTTAGTACCTCACAACCTTTTTTCTTCGATCAATGTTTTTGGAATTTTCATATTATTTTGTTTTTCTCCAATACTCAAGGTGGAACAGGATCATATTTGATTCATTCAATTTCATGTATAAAGTGATGCTTTTCCGCCAGATAGCTATTTAAAACCCCCAAGTGGAAGTATTTTTTCAAAGAATCAACAAAGCAATGACGCCTGCAGCACTTCATATCAAAATAATTCTCGATAGTACAAGAAGTATCATTAGTTGAACTTTCGCCTTGATCATTTGCGCATGCTCACAATCAAAGAACTTTATTCACAATTTACAATGCATTTTTCGAACTCTTTTGATGTTACATAAAGTCGATTTTTGCAAAGCGAATGTCTATCTTCGCAACTACGTGAAAAAGAAATGAGACTGCGAACACGGAAAGTTGAGTGTGGTAATACAGCCATCAGCAATTAATTTAGTATCTCACAACCTTTTTTCTCCGATCAATGTTTTTGGAATTTTCATATTATTTTGTTTTCCTCCAATACTCAAGGTGGAACAGGATCATATTTGATTCATTCAATTTCATGTATAAAGTGATGCTTTTCCGCCAGATAGCTATTTAAAACCCCAAGTGGAAGTATTTTTTCAAAGAATCAAGAAAGCAATGACGCCTGCAGCACTTCATATCAAAATAATTCTCGATAGTACAAGAAGTATCATTAGTTGAACTTTCGTCTTGATCATTTGCGCATGCTCACAATCGAAGAACTTTATTCACAATTTACAATGCATTTTCCGAACTCTTTTGATGTTACATAAAGTTTATTTTTGCAATGCGAATTTGTCAATCATCGTGACTGCATGAAAAAGAAATGAGACTGCGAACATGAAAGCTCAGTACGGTGATACTGTCATCAGCAAGTATGATTTAGTACATCAACAGGGGCGGATCCAGAAATTTTTGTAAGGGGGGTCAAGTTTCAATGGATATCGTTATTATTCCTACGTAAAAAAGTAGCAGTTAATCAGGGTTGCCTATCATTC